>NC_066878.1:7771121-7838621 GCF_022985175.1 Labeo rohita
ATACCAAGTAATGTATGAAATAGAGTTGATCAAATGCAAGTAAATAAAAATGAGAACTGTACATTATGAATTAATAATTGAATGACAGTGGTGATAAGTTTCTGGATGTACTATACATTCAATATATGATTACCACATAATATATGTCTCAACTCACAAAAAAAAAAAAAAAAAATGAGTCATGTTCATTCATGTATTTCATTCACTTTTTATTGCATCGAATTATCATCATTTCCTGAAAATTGTCATCGCTAAGATTGCATCTCTCAGGCCTAAATATCTCAAGTGGAATTTAGTGGAATTTATTTGATTTCAATTCTGTTTCCTGACATTCCAATTCAATTCCAATTCCAATTCCATTCCAGGAAGTGAATTGGAATTTACCATTCATTCTCAATTCAATTCATGAATGGCCCCAACCCTGCTGTTAATATTTATAATAGAATGATTAGAGCCATTCCAGTTGTGTTGAGATTAATGGTTAAAGAAGATATTGTTCACTCACAAGTTTCCCAAGAATAGAGGCAGCTTTCCTTAGAAGGTTTTGATTTTTGTGAGAAAAAATGCACCAATAAGATTATTAGAAATTGTATCTTACAGGCTTATTATCCAATCCCAATTAAAAGGGAATACGTGCCTAAAGATTCTGACACGCTTGAAATTAAAAAAATTTGAAAAACATGTCTGTCTTTCCCTCTTCCTCCAAAAGCTAAAGAGGTGAGCTTCAAGATTCTAAATGAGATTTACCCTACTAACGAATTTTTAAGATTGAAATTAAATTTTGATGTAAATAATTGTGTTTTTTATGAAACCAGTATCATGTTTTCGTTTTGTGTGATATGGTACAACCTTTTTGGAGAGAATTGCAAAACTGGTTATGTACTAGGGATGTTGAATTTCCACCACTCAATGTGAAGGTAGTCAGGTTTGTATTTTTCTTGAAAACAAAGACTTTGAATTTGTTATTAATGTCCTGTTATGTTTTGGAAAGTTTTTTATTCACAAGTGCAGATGGTTTAAATCTTTACCTAACTTTATTCAGTGGCGGAGTTAAAAATGACGATTTCTCTCCTGGATCTGTACAATTTATTGTAAAAGCCCTTTTTGTTGTATTTTACTTTTGATGTATTTTAATTTTTAGTTATCCTTTTTCTTTTGGTTTATTTTTGTATACTTTGATGCTTTATTTTGTTCTATTTAGTGTTGCAATATTTATAATAATAATAATAATAATAAATAATAATAATAATAATAATAATAATAATAATAATAATAATAATAATAATAATAATTAAAAACTTTAATCTTTCCTTACAAAATGCCTGGAAAGGGAGACATCTAGTGACAAAAATAAGCAATTACAGAAAGCATTAAAAACTAGCTTGCGTCTCGCGTATTGTGGCAATCGATAAACCTTCAAGCTGCATCTTTAAACCTAAAATAAGTTATGCAAATAACAGTAGTTGATTATACTAGTGTTGACTATATGCAGTTTGTAGTCTGTCTAGTTCAGCTTGATGCATTCCAATACTGATTGCATACGAACACTGCGGCCGGAAACTAACAAAAAATATTTTTTATACCTATTATATTGTGTTTTATTAACATCTAGACCTACCCAACCCTAAACCTACCGCTTACAATAACGCTAAAACAGTAATTATTTTTGTACAGTGTGGAAATTACGCGTTATTGATGCGCGCATGCCCAGTAGCCACAGCCCAAGTAACCAAAGGCATAGATAGATATATAGATAGATAGATAGATAGATAGATAGATAGATAGATAGCCTGGTGTAATTCGATGGAACTGAGGAGCAGAGAGGGAGAGGGTATCAGAGATTGAATGTCCGGGAGATCAGCCACTAATGGACAATGCCAGAGCGCGTATCAGTTTCAGGAAGAGGCTTATTTGTGTTAAATGGGCCGAGCAGATTGACTTAGGCCTGTATCAACAGTCGGCATCGCACAGGTGGCATCATTGCTCATTGTGTTGCAGTGTGTCCGGTAGGGGGAGATATGCACATGCAGGTCTCTGTGTCCTTGTTCACAAACTTTCAAGAGCATCTTGACAACATCCATTTGAGAGACCGCAGGTGCATGTCAGCCTTTTCCATTTACAACAATATTCTGTAAAAATGCTGAACAATATTTCAAGATGTTGTATTTTTATTTTACACAACAAGTGTAATCTATACATTTCAGGATTCTTTGACATGTAATCTTCACCATGTGCAAAAAAAAAACGTTTTTAACAAACAATACACTAAATAATAATAATAATAAAGCTTAATCATTAGCAAATTATTATTATTATTATTATTATTGTTGTTGTTGTTGTTATTTAGAATGATAGTAATTATTATCATTACTGGTATTATTATATATAACTTATAGACATTAAAAGAGTTTTGTATTTATATTTTGCATAACATTTAAATATTTATATTTTACATAACTATTATATTCATGATCCATTATATCATGGTCATTTGACGTACAAACTGTTAATAGCTTTTATTATTAAAAGCAAAACATTTAATAAATAATAATAATAATGCTTCACCATTATCAAATTATTAGTAGTATTATTAGTAATAGTAGTAGCAGTAGTATTTAGAATAATAATTATCATTATTACTCGTATTATATAACTTATATTTTAAATAAATATAACTACACAAACTGCTAATAGCTTTTATTATTAAAAGCAAAACAAATAATAATAATAATTAAACGTATTGTTTATATAATAATAAAATAATAATAATAATAATAATAATAATAATAATAATAATAATAATAATAATATTATTATTATTATTTGTTTTGCTTTTAATAATAAAAAACTATTAGCAGAAAATTGCAGTATTTAAACATTTTCTGCATTACAGCAATGACTCTATCTTTTTACATCACTATTATTATTATTATTATTATTTAGAATTATAATTATTATCATTATTACTGGTATTATAGACATTAAAAGAGTTTGTATTTATACAGTGCCCTCCACTAATATTGGCACCCTTGGTAAATATGAGCAAAGACAGCTATGAAAATAAATCTGCTTTATGATCTTACATTCAAAAAATTCACAAAATGCTAACCTTTCACTGAAGTAAAACAATTAAAAGTGGGGGGAAACTTATGTTATGAAATAAATGTTTTTCTCATATGCATGTTGGGCACAATTATTGGCACCCTTAGAAATTATAATGAGTAAAATATCTCTGAAGTATATTCCCATTCATATTTGCATTTATTTAGCACACTAGAATGACTAGGAGTATGATATTGTCCAGCAATAACTTCCTGTTTCACAGGATTATAAATATGAGGCCAAACAAAAAGGCCAAATTTCCTTAATCATCCATTACAAGGAATAAAACCAAATAATATAGTTCTGATGTGCAGAACAAGATCGTTGAGCTTCACAAAATAGAAAATGGCTGTAAGAAAAGAGCTAAAGCATTGAAAATCCCAATTTCCATCATTAGGACAATAATTAAGAATTCAAATTAAACTAAAGATGTTACAAATCTGCCTGGAAAAGGACGTGTGTTTATATCGTCCTAATGCATGGTGAGGAGGAGAGTTTAAGTGTCCAAAGACTCTCTAAGGATCACAGTAGGAGAATTGCAGAGATTAGTTGAGTCTTGGGGCCAAAAGACTAAAAAAAAAATTCAAACAGCTCCTACGCCACCACATGTTGTTCAGGAGGGTTTTAAGAAAAATCCTCCTTGCTCATCCAAAAACAAACTCCAGCATATTCAGTTGTCAGACACAACTTGAATTTCAAATGGGAATGGCTTCTGTGGTCAGATGAAACTAAAAAAAAGAGCTTTCTGGCAGTACCCCATGCCCACGGTTAAATATACTGCTGGATCTTTAATGTTGTGGGCTTATTTTCCTGCCAGAGGTCAGGACATCTTGTTCAGATACATGGCATCATGGATTCTAGCAAATACCAACAGATAAAAAATGTAAACCTGACTGCATCTGTTAGAAGTTCTATAATGAGCTGTGGTTGGATCTTCCATCAGGACAATGATCCAAATCAAACATCAAAATCAACACAAAAATGTGTCACTGAGCATAAAATGAAGCTTCTGCATGGCCGTCCCAGTTGCCTGACCTGAACCCTATAGAAAATGCGTGAGGTGAACTGAAGAGAAGAAGCACCAGCATGGAGCTGGGAAACTAAAGGATCTGAAGAGTTCCTGTATGAAGGAATGGTCTCTGATCTCTTGTCAGGTGTTCTCCAAACTCTTCAGGCATTAAAGAAGAAAACACAGAGCTGTTACCTTGAATAAAGGACATTGCAATAATTGGGTGCCAATAATTGTGGTCAACATGAACATCAACATTTTATAAAGAGATTTTCTCCCTGCTTTCCATGGTTTTACTTAAATGATAGGTTAGAATATTGTGAATTTTTTGAATGAAAGATTAAAAGGATAAACAATGCAGATTTATTCTTACAGCCACCTTTGCTCATATTTACCAAGGGTGGCAATATTAGTGGAGGGCACTGTATTTTACATAATTATTATAACTACACAAACTGCTAATAGCTTTTATTATTAAAACCAAAACATAAAAATAACAACAAAAATAATAATAATAAAACTTTTTTTACATAATAATAATTAAAAATAATTAACTTGTTATTGTTATTATTATTAGCATTAGAGCAAAAATTGCAGTTTTTAAATATTTTCTGCATTTCAGCAATGGTATCTTTTCATATCACTATTATTATTATTATTTAGAATTATAATTATTATCATTATTACTGGTATTATAGACATTTAAAGAGTTTGTATTTATATTTTGCATAACTATTATAACTACATAAACTGCTAATAGCTTTTATTAGTAAAATTATGATCCTGACACACTATTTTATTATTAAAAGCAAAACATTTAATTATTATTAATAGTAAGAATAAGAACAATAATCCAGTCACACTGTTTTATCATTAAAAGCAAAACATTTAATAATAATAAAAATAATAATATTACTAATAATATGAACTATAATCTGACTGATGTTTTAGATTGTTAGTATTTTAGATTATAGTATTTACAATTTACATAACTAATATATTTCATGATCCTTTGACATGTAATCTACCCAAAATGCTAATAGCTTTTATTAAAGACAAAACATTTATTTTTTAATAATAATAATGATAATAATAATTTGAACTATTATTATTATTAACATGTTTTTTAGGTAATTTCCTTCATTACAATCTTGAGACATTGATGTTTAAGATAATTCGTATTTTTAGATTGTCTAATAGCTTTTATTATTAAAAGCAAAACATTTAATAAATAATAATAATAATAATAATAATAATGAAATTAACTATTATTATTAAAAATATATCTATATATTTTAAATAATTTCCTGCTTTGCAATCCTGACACACTGACGTTTTGTATGCTGCGTTATAGGGATCTCAGTCAAGGTTTGTGTCTGTGAAGAGAGAGCTGGTTATAGATATGGCTCATAATGAAAAGGTGTGTCCCTCAGGTCTGAATACCACATGGCTTGTGTTTCACACATAAACAATAAGCCATCCTGTGATTTCTGCCACCTGGGACCAGAAACACAGCTTTTCTGTCTGTTCAGTCCCGCAGAGCTCTCTCACATGCACAATAGTTTCCTCAAATGCTCTCCATCACCGTTTCAACTCCATAAACTCTTTCCCGAATAAAACTCTTTTTTAACACAGTAGCACCACGGTATAAACCGAAGGTTTTTTAATATCTAAAAAAAAAAATAAAATAAAGCATCTGATACCAAAACGAACATTTATTATAAAAATAAAAATGTCAAAAATGACAATGTCATCAACAATTGATATGATAAACTGAATTCACACTAACAGATTCAAATGTTTATTAACATTCGGACTCGAGTATTTTTGAGTTTCAAGCATCCTCTATCAATTATTAACCTCACAAATATTATTCAAATATCCTTTTTTTAAATTAAAAATCTCTGAATTTCTAACATGAATATTTTAAGTACACTGTAAAAAACTATTTGTTGAGTCAACTTAAAATAATTTGTAACCTGGCTGCCTTCAAATTTTAAGTTCGGTCAACTCAAAAAAAGTTTATTTAATTTGAAATGTTAAATTATACTAAGTGACAACTTAGATATTTGAGTTGAATCAACTTAAAATTTTAAGGCAGCTGGGTTACTTACCCATCTGTTAAGTTTAGCAAACACAAATATCTAAGTTGTTACTTAGTACAACTTAACATTTCAAGTTGACTAAACTTATTTTAGTTGACTGAACTTAAAATTTTAAGGCAGCTGGGTTACTTACCCATCTGTTAAGTTTAGCAAACACAAATATCTAAGTTGTTACTTAGTACAACTTAACATTTCAAGTTGACTAAACTTATTTTAGTTGACTGAACTTAAAATTTTAAGGCAGCTGGGTTACTTACCCATCTGTTAAGTTTAGCAAACACAAATATCTAAGTTGTTACTTAGTACAACTTAACATTTCAAGTTGACTAAACTTATTTTAGTTGACTGAACTTAAAATTTCAAGACAGCAGGGTAACAAATTATTTTAAGCTAACTCAACAAATTGTGTTTTTTATTTTTTACAGTGTAACAGATTTACTTATAAAACAACTAAAAAGGGTCACAAAATGGGTCATTAAAAGGGTGTGAGAAGAAAAGTGATATAGATGTCAGATGCTCGACATGGATACGTTTTTTTTCTGTATAGCATGTGCTATATGACCCCATTCAACAGCAAATATAACTGTTTTTGTGTTGTATGAGGGCTTACTTAGATGACAAGTGATGTTGCCTTTGCTGACAGAAAAACATTTAGGAGGCTGCCGTGACAGACAATACAATCTAGCGAGAAGAGAAAAGGCATTTTCATCTGCGCTGTACCCGACACAGGGCCAAACACCTGTCACCGACAGACTTTCCTACTCTCTCCCTCTCTCTTTTTCACACTCCATCTCTCTCTGCCGCCCCACAGCTGAATTGTTTCCACATTAGAAGTATTAGAAAACATGTTGAAACTATTTCAGCCGTGTTATCTGTCCTCATGTGGGTATTTCGGATCCATTCGTCTGCGTAGAACTTGACTTTGAGTCGGCCCCAAACAAAGTCTTTCTAATATCCGCTGAATTGCAACATCAACATCCAATTAGTGGCCTAAAATCATTTCAAATCAAATTTACATCACAAGAAATTTCAAATCGACTGTGCCTCCAGTTAAAACCCCTTATGAATAAACATGGCACAATTAAACAACAAAGCAAGCAGATTCTTTGAGCGAGACAGATGCAATTAGTAAAACTTGTGGCTTTTACATGCCTTATGGCACTTCAAAAAGGCCACCGAAAGTGTATTCCCTTATTTGAAATTCCTCTTTGCTTTTCTCCCAGCAGGCTAGACGTATCCCGTCCGGCGGATGGCCATGACAACCAAACAGAGACAGATTGCTCATCGTCCCTAATTCCTTACAGGCCGACGTGATTGATGCACTGGGTCTGACACCTGCTTGCCCGCCAGCTGATGGCATTTCACACGGCTAGTAGAAAAACAGTAATTACTTGTACCCTGTTTGAAAAAAGAGTCATGTTTTAGCTGAAACTAGACTGATTTGTGACACAAGATCTGCAGATATTATTTTGCTAGGAGAGGACGGTCAAATATTGTTGTTGGTTAGACTAAAGACTTTAAGAAAGGTTAGATATGTCATTGTCATCACTATTATTGTCTGTCTTATATTGGATTACTGAGTTTTTTCGGCGTAACCTCGTAACGACCCACATTATTCATTGCGCTCTGAATAAAGTCATCTGATAAATAGAGAGACAAGGAAATGAAGCAGGACAAAATGCCGGGCTAATAAAAATAGATACACGCTTTGTGTCGCGATAAGCTCTTAATGTGTTTGTAAAGACAGTTCCTGCTGGTGGCTTTGATTTTAGAAGTTCAGATGTGAGCCGAAGGCCGTTTCATTATTCTATCTGGTGTTTAAATTGAGGCCAAAACGCATTTGTTATTATAAAACCATCCTGTGATTGTTCTGAACCTAGTATTTCAGTAATGGATAGCTAAATCAGGAAGCGTTTATAAAAGGTTTTAAATGGCCAAACATTGTTCAAGCTTATGGTTTCCAAATATAAAATTAAATCAGTTAAAACAAGCTTTTATTTTTGCGTGGCTGAATTTCTCAAAAATGCTGCTTAAACACATTATTTGGGTTTTGAATGGCTAACTAAATAACATTTTAAGTTTTTAAAAAAGGCCTCAACTGTTCAAGGACAAAGGTTTCAAAAATATATAAAATAAAATAAAAAAATCAATAAAATAAAAAATAAAATAAAAAACATGGCTCATTCCATGCATTAACACGTGGAAATCCTTACAGTACTAGTTCTGCTTGCCCATGAAATAAAATAATAAAAATTAAAATAAAATAAAATCGCTAAAATAAAAACTCAATTTCCATAAATAAAATAAAATAAAATACATCATGGCTCAAAACTTATGGCTTAAAAAAATAAACTGTTTTAAAAATGTCAAAAAATTTTTTTAAAGGCTTCAACTGTTCAAGGATACTGGTTTATAAAAAAATAAATAAATACATTTAAAAAAAAAATTAAATTAAATTAAATTAAATAAAAAAAACATGGCTCATGTCCATGCATAAACACATGGAAATCCTTACAGTCGTAGTTCTGCTCGCCCATAAAATAAAAAAAAAACAAAAAAACTGTTTAAGCACACATTTCCATAAATAAAATAAAATAAAATATTAAAAAAGCATGGCTCATGTCCATGCATTAATAATGGAAATCCTTACAGTATTAGTTCTGCTTGTCCATGAAATAAATTAATAAAATAATAAATAAAATAAAATAAATAGCTAAACTAAAAACCTCAAAATGCAAAAAAAAAAAAACAAAATTACATAGAATCCAAAAAAAAGAATTGTAAAAGGCCTCAACCGTTTAAGGACACAAATTTCCAAAAATAAAATAAAATAAGATAAAATAAAATAAAATGGCTCAAAAAATAAATAAATTAATAAACTGAATCCATAAATGTCAAAAGAATGCTAAAAGACCACAACTGTTTAAGGACACACATTTCCAAAAAAAAAAAAAAAATAAATTAAATAATAGCTTGAAACATTTAAAAATTAACTGAATCCAAAAATGTCAAAAGAATTTGAAACGGCAAATGGCGGTTTAAGGAAAAAATAAAATAAAATAAAATAAAATAAAATGAAAAAGGGATCATGGCTCAAACCATTTTAAAAAATTAGTTTTAATCTTTTAATTTATTTATTCCAAAAAGTCAAAAGAATGCTAAATTATTTCCCTTTTTCTTAAATGCTATTCCAAAGTGTCCATGCATTATGTGGAAATCCTTACAGTAATAGTTCTGCTTGCCCATAAAATAAAATAATAAAAACTAAACTAAAACAAAATAAAATAAAAAAATATTTTTAAAAATTATTGAATCCAAAACTGTCAAAAGAATAAAATAGAATAGAATAAAATAAAATAAAATAAAATAATGGCTCAAAAAGTTTAAAAAACTGAGTTAAAAAAATATATATATATTAAATCCAAAAATGTCAAAAGAATTTTAAAAGGCCTCAACTGTTCAAGGACACTGGTTTAAAAAATAAAAATAAATAAAATAAAATAAAATAAAATAAAATAAAATAAAATAAAATAAAATAAAATATAAAAAAATCATGGCTCATGTCCATGCATTAAACACATGGAAATCCTTACAGCAGTCGCTCTGCTTGCCCATGAAATAAATTAATAAAATAATAAAAAATAAAATAAAATAAATAACTAAAATAAAAAGCTCAAAACATATATATAAAAAAATATTGAATCCAAAAATGCCAAAAGAATTGTAAAAGGCCTCAACCATTTAAATTATTTCCCTTTTTCTCAAATGCTATTCCAGAGTGTCCACGCATTATGTGGAAATCCTTAAAGTAATAGTTCTGCTTGCCCATAAAATAAAATAATAAAAACTAAACTAAAACAAAATAAAAAAAAAAAAATATTTGTAAAAATTATTTTTAAAGGTTTTAAAAAAAATAAATAATATAAAATAAAAAATCATGGCTCAAAACATTTCATTTTAAAGGGCCTTAATCCAAAAATGTCAAAAGAATGTTACATTATTTTCCATTTTCTCAAATGCTATTGCAGAGCGTCCATGCATTCACACATGTGGAAATCCTTACAGTAATAGTTCTGCTTGCCCTGACATCTTGCCAAGGTGAATGAGATTGTGTCACACTGATAAAGGCCACTATATCCTGCCATATAGAGACATTCAAGTGTGAAAAATGAAAGAATGACATTTGCTGGAAGCGCATAAATAGAGATACTTATCGCAAGCACTGAACAGCCCCACTATAGGCCAACAGCTCCATTTTACCCACAATCCATCTGAAGAAAGTCCAAGACGCAAGACAAACTTCTTCAGACCATCTGAGTTCAGGAGCTCAGAGCTTCATCTGATGCGTGTCTCAGTAAAACCCAGCTGGATTTAAGATTTCAACGGTTCGGGGTGGTATTGCATAGTTTCGAAAATCCTCACCCTCTGGATTTTCAGTATTTTGCACAGATTGACAAGTGACTTTTGGGTGATGCATTGCCGTCGGTGCTGGCCTGCAGCCAGGACACCTTGAGCTTTGATTAATCAGGTAAGAACGGACAACAAAATCATTCGAAATTTTCCCTTTTGCTTCAAGGATGAGACATTTCTAAAGCAATTAATCATGCAGATTAAAGGCATTTTAAAAATAATGATAGCTAATTTGATGAAAAATTAGTCTGCTATGAATCTGGAGAGCTTGAAACAAGCATCCATCACTAGAAGTATGTAGATAATGGAGATTTTTGTAATATAGATTCTCATATGCATTAGCCGGTAATCACAAGGAGGCGTCGCAAGTCAAAAAGGGGGGTCGCGGCCAGACAGGCGGGACGGGGAAGTGCTGACTGAGCCGGGCCAAACAAAGCATCTAAAGCGTCCAGACAATCCTGGTCCCGACCCAGACCGTCCTGGCACACAGAAAGGCCAGCTCAGTCAGCGACGAGCCCAGTCCAGGGGCCGATGAAAAGATAATTCCCCCCTCGCAGACCACATGCGGCGCGGGGCCGCTTGTGAGCGCTGACAGAGCAAGATCAAGCAGAAAGGATATGAGTGGGAAACTTCAAAACCTGCTCATGTTTCTGGGCCCGTGAAAGGATTTGTATAACACATTCACTTTTGATGGACTTTCCCATGTTCCCCCAGACAGCTCTTTTGCTGTTGACGTGTTCAAATAATGAATCTCTTATGTTTAATTTTTTTCCTCAGAGCAAGGCCGTGTTTCTAGTGCTTTTGCCGGGATGCTGGGTAATCCAGTCAGTCTCGCGTCGCAGCCGAGAACAGATGGAGTACCGCTGATTCTACAGCTGCCAGGGAAACGGGTGAGTCTTCCGAAACGGAGCCAGGGATGCTAGATGAGACAGAGGGCAAAAGAGGACGAGGTCAGGGTGAAACACGCACAACTCTGTGTAAAAGCACAGACTTACAAATACCTACGGTTTGAGTAGATTTGGAGCTTTTTGAATACATAAACTCAGGTTGATACGCTCATAGATTCTGCGTAACGGCATTTCAAATCAACTCATCTCATTATTGGTTTCAAATTTGCCAGAAGCACCAACAAAAGTATCGCGTTTCTCATCTTCTGTCTTTTTCTTCCAATTTAATAGCATAATTACAGAACAATACAGTGGAATTATCTTTTGAAGTGAGTCTAATCAGGCATTTCTTCTGTCCTTTCAGAACTAGAAGCATTTTCTGATGAATCCAAAGAAATTGCTCCTACATTGTCTTGCTCAGGCATTGAAATGGAACGTTTGTGTGTGATTCTGCTGCTTGTAAGTAAAACTTTCATGGTGAATGCGCAATTCAATGGGTTCAACTGTGATGCCAACTTCCACAGCCGCTTCCCCGGTGAGTAAGGGCTTTTTTGTGCGTTTTAGTTACGGCTGGGCGATAAATCGATAACGATAATTATCGTGCAATATAAATTTCCAAGAGCTAGATACATTTTCGGAATAATGTTTATGCGGCAAAGGCGGAACGAAAGAGCGCTAGGCGTTTGAAGTGCACCACACTGACCGTTTATCCGCTCAGATCAAAGTTCAAACAACGTCGCGATGCGAATTTACTAGAGCAAATGCGTTCAATCCCTGAGTCTTGGTCACGCAACAACTAAACAGTGCTGTGAGAGCCAATGTTAATCGATTGAATACTGATTGCACTATGTATAATCATTTTCTGTTTTTAACTGTCTTAAATTTATTTTAAATCAATTTTTAAATTATTTTTAAATCATTAAATCAATCAGTTCTTACATTTACATTTTTTGTTTTATTGTTGTGATCATTGTTTTTATGATTGTTCTACTTCCTTTTTTGTGATTATTGTTTTTATTATTGTTTTAATATAATATTGTTTTTTATGATTATTCTACTTCCTTTTATGTAAAGCACTTTGAATTACCTTTGTGTATGAAATGTGCTATATAAATAAACTTGCCTTGCCTTGAATTCAGTGAAGAACACGAATAACTCGGTTTATAGCCAGACAAATAGTGCTGACAAACAGGAGAAACACTGTGCCCAACGAGACAGTCAGAAGGCTTTTTAATCTACTATTGCGATTTACCATAGATTTACTGTAGTTGCACTAACTGCATCATGGTATTGTGTCAGACATGTGGGTATTCGTGTTGAATTGTATTATATTTTATTTATAATGTAGACGTATTAAATGGTTTGAAGGAGGGGTAATGGGATATATTTACAGTATTTTTTGCGATTAGCTATAGCGTTTTTACTAAATGTATTTAGAATATGTTTTTCAAACAAATTCATGTATACATTTTTACCATGGTGTTAAGGTGCTATATTTGTGGTTTTAACTGTGATTATCATGATCTAAATGTATGCTACTATAGAAGACCAGTGGTTAATTAAAAGAAAATACCTCAAACAATCAGAATAATTAAATTTCACCATATAAAATGAGGTTGCAACATTTTTTTTACTGATATTACCGATTTTAATAATGCATTTAATAATGCCTTATAATGATGCATCCTAACTCAAGCTACTATCAAATCTGTATTTCTAAGAGACAAAAAAAGTAATATTATTATTAATATTGTGAGGCTACACAAACCTATTTCTTGATTTAAAACAATATTACTCATTAAAACATGTAAAAATAAGATTTTTTAAAATTAGTATTTTTATTTGTTAAGAAAAATGACTGGAAAAGTGTAAAGAATTCAAAAATGTGAAGTGTTTGTCATGATCTGAACATAAAGAATAGTTTAGAACCACAATTAACTGTGATAATTATCGATATCGGCTGATAAAAATATATATATGTATATATTGTGATTATTTTTTTTGGCTATATAGCCCAGCCCTAGTTTAAGTGTTTAAACTGTGACATGTAATTAATGATATGTGACCCTGGACCACAAAACTGGTCTAAAGTAGCATGAGTATATTTGTAGCAATAGCCAAAAATACATTGATTTTTCTTTTATGCCAAAAATCATTAGGATATTAAGTAAAGATCATGTTCCATGAAGATGTTTTGTAAATTTCCTACTGTAAATATATCCAAAGTTAATTTTTGAATTGTAATATTGCTAAGAAATTCATTTGGACAACTTTAAAGGCGATTTTCTCAATGTTTTATTTTTTTGCACCCTCAGATTCCAGATTTTCAAATAGTTGTGTCTCAGCCAAATATTGTCCTATCCTAACAAACCATACATCAATTGAAAGCTTATTTCTCAGTTTCTCAAACCCCATGACTGGTTATGTGGTCCAGGGTCACATAATATATTCTCTCTCAACAGCTGAGCGGGACATCAGCGTGTATTGTGGAGTCCAAACCATTACGCTGAAGATTAATTTTTGCCCGGTGCTTTTTTCTGGCTACACCGACACTGACCTGGCGCTGAACGGGCGGCACGGGGATGCCCACTGCCGAGGGTTCATTAACAACAACACGTTCCCGACGGTTGTGCTGTTTAGCATCAGTCTCAGCACGCTGGAAGCCTGTGGAAACTCACTTGTGGTAAAAAACCCGCCCGCACTGAGGGAACTGACCCATAACAGAATGATTTACTCACATTAGACCTTAAATGGCCCAGAACTTTAATTTCAGCTTCAGCCATTAGTAAGTAAAACACATTTGTTACTGTAAATGCTAAACTACAGCTTGTGTTTGGAGAGACAGAATTCTCTCAATGACAATTTGCCTGCAATAAATGGACAACATCTGTGGTTAGGTGGATTTTAGCAGATCCGGAAGAGCAATCACACCTCAGTGCCTTTGCGTCTACAGGTCTCTACGGCTCAGGGGCCCAACGCCTATGGGAATCTCTCCTTGGTCCAGATTGGGAATATAGCAGGATACATTGACACTCCGGATCCCCCGACGGTTATCAGCTACCTACCGGGACTGCTTTACAAGTTCAGTTGTAGTTACCCTCTGGAATACTTGGTTAACAATACACAGCTTGCTTCGTAAGTTGACTTTAAAATTGTTATATAACAGTCTAATGCATTATTGTGTCCTTTTTTTCATGCTGAATTATTCACAATATTTTGATGGAAGATAAAACGGTCTCAAATTGCGTGTTGTAAAATGTTTAGCACTTATTGTTAAGCTTTAACAAGCTAAATTGGGAGGCATAATTAAATTAGTATGCACAACGAATATGTTGTAAAACCTAATGCACGCTTGATTACAAGGACATCAGACGGTAAATCAGGAAAAACTATTATATAAGTTTTCCTTTCAGACTTTAATTGGCCTGCAAAATATATTTATCATGTTTTAATAGCTTCTTTTGATTGAAGGTCGGCTGCAGCGATATCAGTGAAGGACAGCAATGGCACTTTTGTGAGCACGCTGAATTTACTTCTATACAACGTGAGTACATGTTGAACATCAGCATGGATTCCAATTAAGTATTTGTTTAGGTCTATATAAATAGATTGCTTTGATGTTTTTTTTCTGATATTGCATGTTTCTAGTAGAGGCTTCCAAAGTTTTTTTTCCTTTTTTTTTTTTTTTTTTTTTATTAATAACAATAATAAGAATAAGAAAAGAGATTTATTATTCATTTCATAAAATATTTATAATATTTATTTAGATTTATTTAGATTTATTTTAGTAGATTGCTGATTGTATTATATTTAATAACAGAATGTAATATATATATATATATCATTTTACTACTATTTATAATTTATTAAAATATAGGCTACATGTCATTATTTTCTATTATATATTATATTTTGAGCTATTAATACATCTTTTGTAGATTTTTATAAATTATATTAAAATAAAAATATTAATTTCTTAAAATATTGCTAATATTTATTTAGATTTATTATCATTTATTGTATAGAACTTTACATATACTTTTCTGATTATTTTATATTTAATTATATATATATATATATATATATATAAAAGAAATTATAGAAATTAATACTTTTATTTAGAAAGGATGCTGTAAATTGATTAAAAGACATACTGTTACAAAAGATTTCTATTTTAGATAAATGCTTCTCTTCTGAACTTTCTATTCATTAAAGAAACCTGAAAAAATTCTACTCAGCTGTTTTCAACATAATAATAATAATATTAATAATAATAAATGTTTTTTGAGCAACAACTCAGAATATTAGAATGATTTCAAAAGGATCATGTGACTGGAGTAATGATGCTAAAAATACAGCTTTGAAATCACAGAAATAAACATACATTTTAAAAAACATTCAAATCGAAAACAGTTGTTTTAAATAATCAAAATATTTCAAAATGTTACTGTTTTTGCTGTACTTTGGATCAAATAAATACAGGCTTGATGAACATAAAATACTTCTTTAAAAGACATTAAAAATGTGTTCAAAAACTTTTGACTGGTAATTTATATTTTGAGTAATTAATTATTTTGTTTTGTAGACTTTTGAGCACATGTGTATGAAATCCTAACCTTTGGTGTTTCATATTTAAGGACTCCACATACGTCCATCATCTTGCCATCCCAGTGTCTGGACTCACTCTGAAGACGCGAGTGTTCGCCGCCGTAAAAGCCACCAACCTAGACAGAAGGTAAACTACAATTACACAAACATATCTTGGGAAAGTATCTCGCAAAGAGGCCCAAATGCAAAACATACTGCAGATATGATCCTGAAACACTCCAATTGGTGAGTTAACCAAGAAATCTGATGGCGTTCGAATGTAAATTGAGACAGACACATGGTCTTTGGACTGTGTCACTGCTTTGTTAAAGCACTTCCCTAAATGACCTCCTCTTATATCTGATAAATCCAGAACTGGTTTAGCCCATTAAGGAAAGAATGCTGAGTGACTCAATGCCGGCCTTGTTTAGGGCCAGTGATGGGCGCCACTAAAGTGGATGGGAAAGATTATTAAAAGCCCTGAGTAGAGATAAGACACATGACTTCTATATGAAACAACAGTGGCTTCCTCATATAGAGTCATTTTGTATCCAGTCTCCTATGTCTTGGTGACTGATTCACGCATGTCATTCCTCACAGGTGGAACGTTTTGATGGACTACTGTTACACGACTCCTTCTGGGAATCCTAATGATGAGCTCCGATACGATCTTTTCTTTGGGTAACTCCATGTTTTCTGCAGATACAGTGCTCTCCATAAATATTGGCACCATTGGTAAATATAAGGCAAAGGCAGCTATGGAAATAAATCTGCATTGTTTATACTTTAGATCTTTAATTCAATAAATTCACACATTTCTAACCTCGCACTGAAGTGAAACAATGGAAAGTGGGGGGAAAATCTCATTATGAAATAAATGTGTTTCTCTAGTTTCTCTAGGCCACAATTATTGGCACCTCTAGAAATTCTTAAATATCTCTGAAGTATATTCCCATGCATATTTACATTTTTAGCACACCAGGGTGACTAAGAGCATGAGATTGTCCAGCCATGATTTCCTGTCACACAGGATTTTAAATATGTGACCCTGGACCACAAAACCATATGTATATATATGTAATCTGAATAAATAAGCTTTCCACTGATGTATGGTTTGCTAGGATAGGACAATATTTGGCTGAGATACAACTATTGGAAAATCTGGAATCTGAGGGTGCAAAAAAATCTAAATATTGAGAAAATCGCCTTTAAAGTTGTCCAAATGAAGTTCTTAGCAATGCATATTACTAATCAGAAATTAAGTTTTGATATATTTACGTTAGGAAATTTACAAAATATCTTCATGGAACATGATCTTTACTTAATATACTAATGATTTTTGGCAAAAATAAAAAATGTATAATTTAGATCCATACAGTGTATTTATGGCTATTGCTACAAACATACCCATGCTACTTAAGACTGGTTTTGTGGTTGAGGGTCACATACGAGGAACAAAAATTCCAAATTCCTTTAATCATCCAGCACAAGGAGTAAAACCAAAGAATATAGTTCTGATATGCAGAACAAGATTGTTGAGCTTCACAAAATAGAAAGTGGCTGTAAGAAAAGAGCTAAAGCATTGAAAATCCCCATTTCCACCATCAGAGCAATAATTAAGAAGTTCCAATCAACTAAAGATGTTACCAATCTGCCTGGAATAGGACGTGTGTCTATATCGTCCTAATGCGTGGTGAGGAGTAGGGTTTGAGTGGCCAAAGACTTATTAGGATCACAGCTGGAGAACTGCAGAAATTAGTTGTGAGTCTTGAGGTCACAAAGCTTAAAAAAAAAGTCAAATAGCCCCTACATCACTGCATGTTGTTTAGGAGGGTTTCAAGAAAAATCCTGCTCGCTCATTCAAAAACAAACTCCATGATATGCAGTTGTCAGATACGACTGGAACTTCAAACAGGACTGTCTTCTTTGGTCAGATGAAAGTAAAAAAAAAAAAAAAAAAAGAGCTTTTTGGCAGCAAACCCACAAGATGGGTTTGGTGCAAACAGGGATAAAAAGTACCCCATGCCCATAGATAAATATACTGCTGGATCTTTAATGTTGTGAGCCTTGTTTAGATACATGGCATTATGCTTTTTATCAAATACCAACAGATAAAAAAAAAATCTAAACCTGACTGCCTCTGTTAGAAATCTTATAATGGGTCATGGTTGGATCTTCCATGAGGACAATGATCCAAAACAAACACAAAAATGTGTTACCGAGGACAAAATTGTCCCAGTTCCCTGACCTGAACCCTATAGAAAATAAATGAGGTGAGGTGAACTGAAGCGAGGAAGCAACAACATATAACTGGGAATCTGAAGCATCTGGAGAGATTCTGTATGAAAAAATGATCTCTGATCTCTTGCCAGGTGTTATCCAAACTCATCAGGCATTATACAAGAGCTTTTATCTTGGGAAAACGACTTTGCAATAATTGGGTGCCAATAATTGTGGCCAATTATGAGATTTCCCCCCCCCACATTGTTTTACTTCAATGAAAGGTTAGAATTTTGTGAATTTTTTTGAATGAAAGATCAAAAGGATAACAATGTAGATTTATTTCCACATCTTCCATTGCTCATATTTACCAAGGGTGCCAATATTTGTGGAGGGCACTGAACGTTGATGTGCTTGCATATATGTGTGTGTATATAAGCAGAACCGAGGACGAATGCTAAGTGTACCTTGTCTTTGTTCCAGCAGATGTGATAAGGACCCACAGACAACGGTGTTTGAGAACGGGAAGAGCCAGATGGGCCGCTTCTCCTTCGAGGTGTTCCGCTTTGTCAAGCACAAGAACCAGAAAATGTCCACCGTCTTTCTGCACTGTGTGACCAAGCTGTGTCGCTCTGATGACTGCCCCCTGCTCTTGCCTGTAAGGATGGCTGCTTGAGACTAATACCATAGTGAAACTCAGAAAGCGTGTCAACATGTCTGGGTCATACTTCATCCCATATATATTCTTAAAGGGATAGTTCACCCAAAAATCACCCTCATGTTGTTACAAACCCGTAAGACCTTCATTTTCGGAACACAAATTAAGATATTTTTGATGAGCTTTCTGACCCTGCATAGACAGCAATGCAACTGGCACGTTCAAGACCCAGAAAGGTAGTAAGGACATTGATACAATAGTTCATGTGGCATCTGTGGATCAATCTTAATGTTATGAAGCTACGAGAATACTTTTTGTAAAAATAATGACTTTGCTCAACAGTTTCTTCTCAGTCTTCGAGCTGGAACTCTTTACTACTCACAAATATTGTCATCCTGACAGATCTGTGGTAAGAGGAAGAAAAGGAACACGTCGGAAAGAACTGCTGTTGCCTCTGACAATGCAGTCATGACTGCCGGGCCCATCATCACTCGAAGTGGTACGATATGAACTGTTATGTAATGTTTATGTAGCTCAACTGGTAGCATGTGATTTCAACAAAACTAATGTTCAATTTTCAAACTGAGGCTGTTGTTACAGTATATGAGATGTGATTTAGCGCTTTAAGGCGGTAAGTGTGCTCATGTCACTGAAACAATTTTCATCTGTCCACAGATGAAACTCCCACCAATAATTCCCAAATAGGTAAGCCTTTCTTTGTCCTCCATTTTAGACCTCCTAAAAGGAAGCTAAATCCTTCCTTCTCAGAGCTGTATCGTTTCTGATGGCGGATAAAAGCATGCTTCACTTCCTTCCAGAAAATATAAAGGTTTTTTTTTCTCAAAGGATGTACCGGCTTAAAACCGTGACCAAAATAACGATGAGTCAGAGGGTTTCCGACAGAGAGAAGTTAATAGAGGGTAGAACTAGGTGGTGTTATCACGAAATGAACAAGAGGATTGAAAGAAAGAGTGTGCGATAGAGTTTGAACGGTGGGTTATGTATTGTAAGACGTGTTCCTAACACTCTGTGTATGTGTGTGTTTTTCAGCACAGTTAAACAGCCCTCCATTCAAAATGAATTCAGTGACGAGCGCCTTGATTTCTGCCATCGCGATCCTCGCCGTTATGAGCATGTGTTTCTTCATCCTGTCTCTGTCTCTGCTGAAAGGGAAATATACGCCACCAACACCTCTATCAGGAACCCACAACCCAGCGTTCAGCTAAACGCACACACACGGCTGTTCGGTCAGCTAAACATTACAACAATACCTGTGTGCGGAGCTCTTCGGTTACACACAATCATACAGTACAGGGAAATAATATCATAATATCACTCGACACAGCCTTTAGCTATATACAGCTGCCTATTTTTGGTCACAAAGCATCAATACAGATATTCTCATCACTGTAACTTCATATCACTGTAACACACAATCCTAAATCATAAGAGGCTGATTAGAAATTATTCTTACATACAAATAATCAGGAATAACGCACTTAGTGCACTCAGTACTTTTTTTCCTCATTAAAATGTTTTACAGATATTTTGATATAATCACGTACACTCACATGGGATTCTTAGTCATATTGGTAGACCAAACAAATTTGTGGGCTGCCATGTTGAGTTCACATGACCAATTGAAAACTAACGTCTGTTATCGGACAATTTCAGTAATGAAATAAGTTAGTCATGGCTAATAACGCCATTTCTAAAACTAAAACGTTTGATTTAACATAAACCTGCATCCACCCCACTAGGTGTCAGTATAAGTCCAAGAAGGCTCGCCAAAATAAACAAAAATTTCCAAGTGCACTTTTTGGCCCAAAATATACTCTATGCATGTACATGAAGGCTTTTTCTTATCATCGCTGCAGGTGGCGCTATATCTAAAATGGTGTGGTTTACGATCAGATTTCTATTGTCATGGCGGAGTGACAGTTTAACCACAATCTTGGTAAGCAAGCTAGTTAAATTTACCGTGTCTACACCAGACGTGACAGTTAATGCATCATTTTGTGGCGCGGTGTGCCACAACATCTAAAAGCTGTCTACACTGGACGCAACAAAGCGACCACTGCACATCATTTGAACTTTGTGTCAGTACGTCATAAATAGAACGAGGCATCAGTGTACTGTCAGGGATTTGTCGTGTTGCACCGCACTGCCAGTGTAGATGGCATCACTTATTATTTGGGCTGCCCTCTAATCGACTAACCATTAGTTGTCAAGAAGAGGCTTGGTGGACCAAAATTTTATTAGTCATTTAGTTGCAGAAAAAAATCCACAGGAAGTGGCGAAGTCATGCAGTCCGTGATGGACAGATCATTAACGGCTGTTCTATGTGGTAACACAGTACATCAGGCAGGACAGTAAAACGCTCACATATCATTCATCTACCTCAAGTATGGCATTTTATATGAACAATGTATATTGTAGCAACTTTACATGGCATCTCAATCTAATGTTAACCTAGAAAAATATGCACTATTGAAACGTCTGTGCAGAATGTGGAAGCTGAACAGTAGCGCGCTCACTGCATGACAGGTGTGGTGCGGTCACTTAAAATACTCCGTCATTTTTGGTCATACAGATATAAGTAATACATCTTTCGAATCTGTAAAGACTCTACATTTATTTGTGTGCACTCGCAATAACAACGAAATGTTGCGCTTTTGTGAAATAATTAAAGCAGATAGGAAGTGCTTTCTGCCATCTCGGTCTCTGTGAACTTGAGCGTGAAACTCCGTGTATACTTGCCTTACAGACATGAAGAATATAAACCAGCTCAAATAGAAAATATTTTTTTTTTCAGATCGAGTAATGCATATGAAACACACATACAGGCGCATCCACTAGTGCGGAGATGACGAGTCAGTGTACCTTATCTCTTATGCCGAAAACAATGAAAGCACTAGTTTGTCAATAGATTATTAAAACGTTAATGCACTCTTCTTTTTTTTCCCCCAAACACATTCATAATTGTTATATCTGCCGGTGCGCTGTGGCAAGCTTTTTTTTTTTACATGCGCTTCAGCGCTTATTATGCTATATAGGCAATTAAAGGCTCATTATTATGATTTATGTGGTTTATTAATAAACGTGTGACTAATAGTCGACTAATGCTTAAAATGAACGACTACTAGTCGAACAGAAAAATCTTTAGTCGAGGGCAGCCCTATAATTGTCTTTTGTCACGCCACGTTGTGTCATGCCGCTCGTGTTTGGTGTAGACACAGTGTCATGGTGTGTGCTCGCCAAATTTGCGTAATTAGATTGCATACAAAGTCAATGCAAAGACACGAATAATTGCAAATTCGCATCGGGCAATGCGAATGATGCAAATTGGACGACGCAATTGCAGAGAATGTGCAATATCACGTCTTCCACGCAAGTTGAAAAATTTCAACTCAAATGGAAAATTCACTTAAAGTGTTGTCGTGCAAGCCAATCAGTGAAGAACTTATTGACACGTCCAGTTTGCCACGTCAATCATTTTTTCTGCACGAGTGATAGTAAAAACAGCAATAACGCAATGAGAATATTAGTTTCGCATTTGGTATGCACACAGCAACACTGTTGATAACTACTTAGCTGAACATGTCTGCATTCATGTACTTGAGTACAGTTTATTTGGGCCTTAAAGGGATAGTTTTAATTTTTCACGTCATTCCTAACCTGTACGACTTTCTTTTTCCTGAGGAACAAAGAAGATATTTTCAAAAATGTTTCTAGTGTTTTTTTTTTTATCCATAGAATGAATGTAAATGGGGTCCAGTGCTGCTGTTTTGGATCCCATTGGCTTTCATTATACGGGAAAAGAACAATTGAAATATATTTCAAATAGTGCTGTCAATAGATTAAAAAAAAAAAACTAATCACACATTTTTCTCTGAAATTAATTGCGATTAATCCCACCTAACATTAAAGTTTTTAAATATACTTTTATATTGCAAAAATGTCACATTCAATCTTCAACTTAATGTAGAAATAACATAAAGACAGTATATATTAAATATTATACAGTATACAGTAAATATTTTTTAATGACTGAAGGTATCACTGATACCAGTATTACTGATTTTTTGTCCTAATATTTAACCATTGACTATAGCAATTCAACATTACAGTATAATTCAATTTGATCAATTTTAACATTGTTAGACTTTAAGAGCTACCGCTGCTGAATGTGATGCGGATCTGACACACATGCTCGTACTTCATTTGTGCTTTAATATGACATGATACAGGCTATAGCGTGTGCCGCCGCATTTGTGCAGCAATTAAAACGCGCATGCTACAAGCACAGTATAACGGCAAGGACAAGTTAATTAGATTTTACTGACATATGGCCTGACAACACCTCATCTGATCGCAGTTCACTGTTGTTCTACTGAAGCTCCTCGTCACCTGTATCTTTCCCATGCTCGTTTGACTAGCACCTGGCGCTGAAGTGAAGTTGGAGTGCGTATTTGAAAAGTCTCCTGTTTTATGTTGTCATAAAGACGTTCTGCGACTAAACACACTTCTTGTCAAGAAAAAAACAGAGAAGCAGCAATTGCGAGTTGGGTGGCCAACCCTAGCCCCGCCCCTGCGTTACATAAACTGGAAAAAAATAATCGCCTTAGTGTTAACACACTAATTTTGACAGCACTAATTTCAAAATATCTTCTTTTGTGTTCAACAGAGGAAAGAAAGTCATACAGGTTTTGAATCTTCAGAAGCGTAATTTTTTCATACTTTTATATGTGACTGTTACACCACTAAACAACAGCACCACAATTTGTTTCTGTCTAGAAAACAAACCTGAACCAACAAAATGATATATTGAAACTGACTGTAGTTATACAGTGTAACACAAACATGAGTGGAGATTTTTTTTAAACAAACGTATTTAATTGCACATGTAAATGTACTGATCAACAGAGCAGCGAATAGTTTTTTACTTGTATTTAATTTGAAATGTCAATTGATCCGGATCTGTTGGTGCAGTGTAACTTAAAGTTAATACCTCAGCCCCTTGCTTCATTATTGCAGGGTTAAGATCAGTTACATGAAGAACATAAGCAAAGGAATATAATAGACCTGCCTAACACATATTTCTAGTTCAGTGAGAATATTGGAGGCTACAGGACGGAAAGCGAGGAGTCTATTCATCACGACGGCACAAAGGATCACGGGACACCAGCGATTCCGAGTACATTACTCTCTGCAATAATTAGTTTGAGTTACAAGAGCTGAGAAAGAGACCATAGGGAACGAATTTAATTAAGTCGAACAGCAACCTACATCACTATGCTATGTGATTGAGGTGGGTGAGAAGACTATTTAAGATATTTTTAGTTTTAATTAATTGTATTTGTTTTTACTCATTAGTATTCATACGCCTCAGTGATACCCACTGAACAGTAATAAGTCTTAGCAGTTAGTTGCACATACTCTAATATTCAGTGTTAGCTATTCTTTTTATTTTTATTAAAGATATTTGAAGGGAGTTTACGTCCAAGATAATTTAATTAAATTTAACAACCCATGTTATTATTATCCCCCAAACACACATTTGTATTACTTTGTAGACTTTTCTTTCCTCGTTTTTAACAATAAACTCAATTCAGATGTGTCTGAATATTTTGCTTGGAGATTTGGAGATAATTAAAAAACATACAGGGATCACAATCCATTACTCAGTTCTATTATGTTCGATGCTCTCATGGTGAAGAAAGCACGCTTTTCACAATGAAAGTAATCACCATGACGCCAGCTAAACAAAGAGCATGTATTCAAAGACCTTTGAAGACTTCCAGGCTTATTATCAGTCACGTCAGTGACAAATATTAATAGGATTGGTGCAGAATAAATGAATGGCTCAATTTAATCTGAAGAAATCCTGGTACAGAAGGGCTGGGATGAGACATGTAATGTCCTCTCTCTCTGAATATTAAAAAAAACAAACAATCCATCAGTGGATAATTCCATGGTTATCATTCAGGTGCCACAGTATATATCAAAACATAATGACATTTCCTTCTAAAACCATTACTGTACCATTGTATCGTCAATGTGCTTTATTTAAGAGTATTATAGTATTGGTTTCAAAGCTGCATGGTTTCCATAGTGACATATAAGTACACCCTTCTTAAATAAAAATCCACCTTTGTTCCTGACATGAATTTCCTGATCTGACAAACTCCTCATCTGCCATAAAGAAGGGTTGAGTGTCAGCATAGAATATAAGGATTAGTTCTTTTGATTTGGAAGTGACCTAAAAGCACAAATGGCAAATCATACAAGCCCAGCCTTTGACACAGAAAGCCATTCTGAATCCTAATGACAGAATAGTATCAAAAGAATCGTTGACAAAAGATAAAAGATATTTGTTGAACAGAAAAAAAAACATTATTTATTCATATGAATTTGTTACATTTTTTATTAATATCATTATATGTACTATAATCATTCAAAACTCAAATATGCTGATTTGGGGCTCAATAAATATTTCTTATCTTCATAAAATTGCGGTTGAACCACTGATGTCACATGGCCTATTTTAACAATATCTTTACTACCTTTCTGGGCATTGAACGTATCAGTTGTGTTGCTGTCTATACAGGGTCAGAAAGCTCTTGGATTTCATTAAAAATATCTTTATTTGTGTTTTGAAGATAAACTGAGGTCTTACGGGTTTGGAACGACATATGTAACTACTGACAGAATTTTCATTTTTGGGTAAATTATCCCTATTAACCTATGATTTGACCCTAGCAGTGAAACTATAGCCAATAAGAAATATGTTTGGGAGGAAGAAATAACAGTGCTGGTGTGTGACATGGACAGGGGTCACGCTTAAGCTTTATTAAACCCATCTGTGATTCTCCACAGATTCACCTGAGATTTATCTGGATCTGTGGCTCATCGCACTAAGAGCGAAAAGAAAAAAACTCTGAAACAAAGTGATTAGTTTGCAGCTTAAAGCAGAGCCCTCTCATTACAGAATAATCCACTGACCTTTTCACACCACTTAACAGTGTTTACACTCAATGGCTGGCATTCACTCAAACGTGCCCTGTGTTTGGACCTCTTGATACTTGTGATAACAGCATTAGTTTACTCGGACAACTGTTTAAAGAAAGAGGCACAGGTTATGTGATCAGGGACCTCTAACTTGACTGAAAATGTACAAGCGTTTGGTGTTAAGTGTCTAAATAAGCACTAATTGGGAACATCTGGTATTACTTGTATTTGTATGTTTTTTGGGTGACAAGCTATCAACCACTGTAAGTGACTCAAGACTCGAATGAGATATTACTGACGGGATGACAGTCAAAACAAAGCCCAGGAGTGCACAGTGATGTGCTTAATAAATGTTTAACTCACCCCTGTAATCATGTTGTCAGATTTCTGGTCTATTTAATTGGTTATCCAATAATGCCCAGTGGGCTTAATTTATGAAACATGGGCAGAATGAATTTTCTGTGCAAACAGTTTGCCAAATCATTCTTATGTAACTTGTTGCAACAGTTTTGTCAATATACCTGTATGAAAAATTGATTTACAAAAAGCACAAATACACATATTTTCTATGATAGATGGATGGATGGATGGATGGATGGATGGATGGGCGGGCGGACGGACGGACGGACGGACGGACGGACAGATAGATAGATAGATAGATAGATAGACATTTAAATGGACAGACAGATAGAGAGACAGACAGACAGATGATAGATAGATAGATAGATAGATAGATAGACATTAAGATGGACAGACAGACAGACAGATAGATAGATGTACAGACAGATAGATAGATAGATAGATAGATAGATAGATGGACTAACGGACAGACATAGATAAATAGATAAACAGAGAGACAGACATAGACGGACGGATGTATGGATGGAGAGATGGATGGATGAAAGAATGGACGGGCGGTCAGGCGAACAGACATAGACAGAGAGACAGACATATAGATAAATAGATAGATAGACAGCCAGATAGACAGACAGACAGATAGATAGATAGATAGAATATAATAAAAATTAGTTACCTTAAATCAAATCAGTGGTGGTGTATATATATAATTAATAATGATAATTAATAATATAATATAGAATTTATTATAATTATTAATGTAATATATCTGTCATTAAACCCTAATAACCTTTCTACAGTGTCACGTTTTGTTAATCTAATATCCAGTATATTTCAACTGATATGTCAAGAGTAGTTTCCTTAAACATTTCGAAGAAATCAGACAATGGCTAGAACAGTCATGTGGTTTTTGGGGAACACCTTGTCCGAAGAAAACAATGTCACCATAGAAACTGACAATCCACGAAAAACAGAAATAAACATCAAAAAAATTACTCAGCTGCCTACCCCTGTCAGGTTTTTCCATCAAAACGGTTACATGCTTAAGACTCCCTTCGGTAAATCATGTGTTTGCATTATCATCCTTATTTATGGCGTTGCTAGGATTACCTGTGGATCAAAATAAAGATCCTTGACATTTCGTACAGTGTTAAACTAAGGTGAAAAGAGCCATCGCCGTATTGTCTCTACTCCCGGGGGGCACGACACTTACTCCGCAAGGTCTTGTATTAAGATGCCAAGGATATCCATGTTTAAATGTGTACACAAAAAACAGGCCATTGTCACCTGCATGTCTTTGAAGGCCCACTTGTGTAGAGTTTCAGTAAGTGCCTTTAGGCACTCGACTATGGGACTTTATACACAAAAGGGCTGGTCCCAAACAGTGGACACACCAAACCTCCCTGACCTTATTTCATTCCCATCCCACAAAAGAAAGTGCACTATAAAAGGACTCCACAGTTCACAAAATCTCACAGGCAGAGGACACCCAAACCAACCGCAACCATGATCCAAGGTGCGTACATGTCCTAGGACGTCTATCTGTGGGACATGCGCTGAGCTCCTGGATCCACTAATGAGTGACTAACAGGTGTATTTTCTTCCACAAACAGGTTCAGCAAACAGCAGGAAAGATATTCTCCTCAACATTTTCCTTATCCTCCTGGCTACTAAATTTGACAAAAGCTTTCAGTTTACGCTGAACGACTGCGGATCAGAGTACAGACGTCCAGGTATCGTTTTCATTTCTGACTGAATCACATAGGAACTAACTGCTTGTTTAAATTTGATGTATGTCTGTAGGTGTTTTCAAGTTTGTAATTCTGTCCAATTTGATTATTTGTGCCTCAAGTAAGACTTCATTCTGGTTTTTGCGCAACTAATCCTGTCGTTCTTGTCACGACAGAGTATACAGACATCAGTGTAGACTGTGGAACGGAGTACATCAATCTGGCTATCAAATTCTGTCCTGTCATGTACACCGGCTACAACGAATCAGAGTTAATTCTTAACAGCATCATGAATAACCCAAACTGCCAGGCGACCGTCGATACTACCGTCATACCTCCCGTGGCTCGATTTAGGTTCCCGCTTAACTCAACCAATGCCTGCGGCAGCAACTTTGTCGTAAGTATTAGCTATAAACCAGAGTATTCAGATACCTCAAAAATGTCACAATAACTTATTATTCTAAGTCAAAAGTCTGTTTTTAAGGCATTAAATACAATTAATTCCTAACGTTTCTCCACAGACAATAAGGAGTATAGGGACAGGCGTGTTCTCAGACTTCTCCAACATCGAGACGGTCAACATCAGTGGAATTGTACGATCGAAAGACATCACAACAGGGACTGTGACGTATAACGCGGAGCTCAAGTACTACTACTCGTGCTCCTATCCTCTGGAGTACCTGATCAACAACACTCGGGTGGATGTGTAAGCACTCATTTTCTCTCATGGTATAGCATACCAGGTCTAAGATCCATTTACTAAGGATAAAAGAACAAAACTCGCTGGGGAATAAGCGTCTTTTTGTAGTATCACTCTCAAAGAACGTGTTAAATCCAGTTGGTTCATCCTTGTTGTTGTCCTCAAGGGACAAGACGACAATATCATATTCACAACAGAGAGATACAATGACACAGATACACACGTCTAGTCTTGGAGTTGTCCACGCTGAATAATTGTGGGCCGTTTCAGGTAAAACTTTAACCTCGTTCTTTCTTGTCACAGGTCGTCCTCTTCGATTGCAGTAAAAGACAACAATGGCAGTTTCATCAGCACGCTGAATCTCAGACTATTCAGAGTAAGTGTCTAAACTGGACCTTCATGCATCTATAGATCAGATCAGCTAGAGATGTACACTAATATAACATATTCTTTTGATTTCTAAGGATATAAACTACACCCAGCCTCTTGTCATGCCTCCCTTCGGTATTGAGCTGAGGACAAATATTTTTGTGCAAGTGGAGGCCACTAACTTGACCTCCCAGTAAGACCTATTTTTATTGAGCTTCATCATAGCAGTAAATCAATAAGTTTTGCATTTAATTTAACGACTGTTATGTATTTCACAGGTACTTTGTGCTATTAGACAGATGCTATGCCTCCATTTCCACCACCCCTACTACCAGCAACTACTTCAACCTCTTTGTGCCGTAAGTTTAATCATAAAAGTAGTTTTAGATTTTTTTATGAAGCAGTACTGTGGCATTACTATGGTCTTGGACAGTTACTACAGTCAACTGCTACATGTTTGTAAGCTTGTTTATGAAATTCTAAAATATGTCTGACAGTATTCGGAGGGCCTGAGAGAGAATAATTTGTTGTTTGATGATCTGTTTGCTCAGTTGCGGCAGTGATCGGCTCACGAAAATGCTGGTGAATGGAGAGATGCAACTTGCTCGGTTTTCGTTTCCAGCCTTCCGCTTTACAGAGCAGCAGAACCAGACAGTATCGACATACTATCTGCACTGCATCACAAGATTGTGTGAAATATCAACCTGCAGTACATTTAGGGTAAAGACATACTACATATGCTTCCCTTTCACATCATTTGTGACCCTGGACCACAAAACCAGTAGCACAGGTATATTTGTAGCAATAGCCAAAAATACATTGTATGGGTCAAAATTATACATTTTTCTTTTATGCCAAAAATCATTAGAGTATTAAGTAAAGATCATGTTCCATGGAAATATTTTGTAAATTTCCTACCTTAAATGTATAAAAATGTAATTTTTTATTACTAATATGCATTGCCAACGACTTCATTTAGGCAACTTTAAAAGCGATTTTCTCAAATATTTTGATTTTTTTTGCACCCTTTTGATTTTCAGATAGTTGTATCTTGGCCAATAATGTCCTATTTTAGGACATAATGTCTCACTTTCAGAAAATTGACCCTTATGACTGGTTTTGTGTTTCAGGGTGACATCTGTTCTTGAATTACCCAATTATAATTTTGCATAAGCTAAGCTTAACCAGAATACAAACACCTTTTGGATTGGGCTTGGTGGGTTGGGTCTTGTTAATGTCAATATATAATAGTTTTGCCAAGCTTTGCTACTTTTGATATTTGAAGATGTTTTGTTCATACAAAAATACCAACACATACATACAGTTCACCTACCCAGAGGCAAACCCCGGGCAAGACACTTTTTTTTAGACTTACCATGCTTCATGGCTTTTTCCACAGCAATGTGGCAAACGAAAACGGAGAGATGTTGTGCCTTTGACCACCACTCCTTCTCCAAATGGAGTGACAGACACCACCACCATCACATCACCAGCCATCGTCATACGTGCAGAAAATGGTACATTCTTTCCCCTTTATGAAAACAATATGAATTATTAATCTCCAACACTATGAGTTTTAAGTTTCTTACATTTCTTACAAATCTGAGAAACTGACTTAATTCTGTTTATTTCATTTTAGCGGTGGCAACAAAAGAGGAAGGTGAGCTTCAACTGTTTCATATATAAAGCATGTAACATTTTTCTAGCTTCACTGCATGTTTTCTAGTGTTGGGGAATCATTTACTGAATGTAGCAATGTTAAATAATTTAACTAAGGTAACCAAACAAACATAGGCAACAATCAAGCACTCTCTTGTAGAATGTTAATATGTCCCTGTTAAAAAAAAAAAAAACAGGATATGCTGGTTAGGTATATTTTGAAGCATGCCAGCTGGTTTGAGCTGGTTTAACATGGTCCCCCAAGTAACTAGCTCAAACCAGCTACCATGCTTCAAAACATGCCTAACCAGCATATGTTGGTTTCAGATAAATGCCGATCTTTAGATCATTCTATTCATCAAAGAATCCTGAAAAAATGTACTCAACTGTTTTAAATATTTATAATAATAATAATAATAAATGTTTCTTGAACAGCAAATATAAAAAATATAAAAAAATATAAAAATATAATCAAATAGAAAACAGTTATTTTAAATAGTAAAAATATTTAAAAATTTTACTGATTTTGCTGTACTTTGAATTAAATACATGCATGCTTGGTGAGCAGAAGAGACTTCTTTAAAAAACCTTAAAAATCTTACTGTTCAAAAACTTTTGACTGGTGTATATTCTTAGTAGCATAAAATCATGACATCTGCAATGGAAATGGAATTAGAATGCAATAAAATATAATTTGCTGCTTTTGCATTGGAATTAAAACTATTATACACACTTACAAACATGGCAAAGATATGTGTAACAGGTTGTAAAGTTAGAAAATACATATCTAAAAGTCATCTATATGCTGAAAATAGGCACCTAAAAATAGGCATGCAAATTCATTCAGAAAAAGGGGATTTTTGGGCGTCACTCCTGCAATACTAGTATGGGAACGTGAAATGAAATCTGATCACAGTCATTTGTGACATGATCCCTCAGAAAACATTCCGATTTGCCGATTTGGTGCTCATTTCTTATTAATATCAATGTTCTTCAGGAAACCATGATATATTTTATTTCAGGATTTGAAGAATAGAAAGTTCAAAACCATAATATTTTTTGAAATCAAAATCTTTTGTAACGCTATAAATGTCTTTTATGTCATTTTTGACCTATTATTACTGAATAAAAGTAATATTTCTTTAAAACCAAACTTTTGAACAGTAGCTACTTTTGTTTATAGCTTACAGTCAATTCTAACCTCTTATGTCCTTGTTTTGCAGAAGTCACAGTCAGCACGAAAAAACCTTCAGACTCCTCTGTGGGTCTCGGCGTGGCCGTGGGCATCCTGGCATTCGCCTGCATCATGATCGTAGGAATGGGAGCAGTTTTCTACAAGAGACACTGGCACAACGCACCTTCAAAAATGCCTCGGTGAGCTGAGACACCCTGCTCTGGCTCCAAGAGAGAACTGCCGCTTCCCGCCGGGAAGATCTCTCACCGCTGGAGAGCTGAGCAGGGCTCAGCGTACAACGGTTTCGGACATCTTGATCTTTTCTATAGTGCTTCTTGGTGAATAATCATAGCATATTGTGGTTTAGAAGAGCAACAGTGCACTATATCAGCTCTACACTTTAAACTGTGTTTAAGTGTAGCTTGGACCTGGGAATACATGTTAAAAGCACAACCAAAACAGAGCTTTAATATTTCATTTATATGTAAGGCAATATGAATTCTGAAGTTAGAAATGAAAGTACTGACCCAACAAATGAATCCAATCCCAATGAGCACATGCTGTGGTACCTGTAAAACACAAAAAAGTAATAAATCAGATTGTGTGTGAAGGGTTTGGAGCTCCTTAGGACCTAAAGTGCTTAAAATGTTTTGTGTGTTATTTATTAAAGACTACTCTTTGTGCTTAACCCTCTTGAAATGTTGACACCCCCATATGTAAGGACTACTCACACACAGCCCAAAACATCCCTGCATTTACAATGAAATTTTTAAATCACCACTTCTAAAGCAATAGCAGAGTATTATAGATTCCTTCTGCAACCCTAACTTCATAAATAAAGAAATGGAAATGAAAGCAATTTCAGTGAGCCGAAGGAAAGTGCAGCAATGCGTTGATTTTTTTAGATCTGAAGTTATGTTCTTGGCTTTGCACTTTGTATCTTTATAATTCCTATGGCAGGCTGAGCTCTTAAAAGTAGATGTATACTTGTGATTCATCCATTAATGCATGCTTCATATGAATAAAGGCTGCTGGTACAAGAACAAATCACTGTCCTCTGGAGTGGATTCTTACTTAGAAGCATAAAATCATATCTGCAATGGAAATGGAATTAGAATGCATTAAAATAGCATTTGGGCCTTTTGCATTTGAATTAAACTATTATACACTACAAACATGGCTTGTAAAGGTAGAAAATACATATTTAAAACTCATCTATATACTGAAAAGAGGAGCCTAACTAAAGTGGGTCATGCAAATCATTCAGAAAAAAAGGGGATTTTTGGGTGTCACTTCTACTATGAAAATATGAAATGTGATCTGATCACAGTCTAATATCATTTTACTGTGACCTGTCAAATGCACTAATGTCTGACCTGTACATTGTCAGATGCCTTTACAGCAGCTATGATTAACCTCATTTCATTGTTCTCATTGTTTAAGGAGTCTTAAGGGTCACGTTTTAATGTATCTGACACCTGAAACTGCTCTCACAGCCATGCTGGAGAAAACATGATCGTATACTGCACTGAGAGCTGGGGAAAAATCTCTCAAAAGTTTCTGTTTTGGTCTGTTTACACTGAAATGCAACCCCCGGAGTTTTCAAAACGTGGCCTGCAGCGTTTTCGAGAGTCGAAAACGCCAGAGTAGTGTGAACGACAAGCACAAATGTAGCAAAAGTTACATGTTTTAAAACGAAAACACACTAGTGTAAACGTAGCCTTGGGCCCTGTTTACACTAGAGTGTTTTTGTTTTAAAACAGCGTTTTAAATGAAAACGATTCTGGTCTACACTGCCATTTTCACTGCATTTCAGAAACGATCTCCGTCTACACTACACAACCGAAAACGCATGTCACATGACCATTCAGGCTGCATACATCATCAAGGACGTTTTAATTTAAAAGAAGTAACGGTAATAAAATTGACTGTTATTCATTGGGGTGTAAAAATACTGTTTTCTTTTTTTACGTTGCAATTTAATGGTTATTTTTCTTAAATAAGCCTCCGAAATGAGACGCAACAAATTGAGCATGATGTTATTGTTTACACTGTAGTCAAGGACACGCAGAGCAAATGTGGACAGCCACGACATCGTTTTCAAAAGTCTCCGTTTTGGTCCATTTACACTGAAATGCAACCCCCGAGTTTTCCAACTAAAACGTGGCCTGCAGGGTTTTCGAAAGTCTTCATCAAAAATGCCAGAGAAGTGTAAACCACAGGCACAGTTGTAGCAAAAGTTATACATTTTAAAACAAAAATGCACTAGTGTAAATGTAGCCTTCCGCCCTGTTTTCTTTTTGAAACAGCGTTTTAAAATGAAAACAATCCTAGTCTACACTGCCTTTTTCAATGCATATGTCATCAAGGATGTTTTAATTTAAGAGAAGTAACCGTAATAAAATTGTCTGTTACTCCTTGGGGTTTAAAAATACTGTAATTTCTTTTTTTTACTTTGCAATTTCATGGTTACTTTTCCTAAATGAGCCTCCGAAGTGTGAAGCAACTAATCGAGCAAATGTGGGCAGCCACGCTATCGGTTTCAAAAGTCTCTGTTTTGGTCCGTTTACACTGAAATGCAACCAAGGAATTTTCAAACTAAAACTTGGCCTGCAGCGTTTTCGAAAGTCTCGGTTTTTGAGTGCCAAAAATGCCAAAGTAGTGTAAACGACAGGCACAAATGTAGCAAAAGTTATACATTTTAAAAAGAAAACACACTAGTGTAAGCGTAGCCTTGGGTCCTGTTTACACTACTGCGTTCTCGTTTTAGAACAACCAAAAACGCATGTCACATGACCATTCAGGCTGCATACATCATTAAGGACGTTTTAATTTAAAATAAGTAACCGTAATAAAATTGACTGTTATTCCTTGGGGTGTAAAAATACTAGGGGTTTTTTTTTTATGTTGCAATTTAATGGTTATTTTTCTTAAATAATCTTCCAAAATGAGACGCAACAAACAGAGGACACGCAGAGCAAATGTGGACAGCCACGACATCATTTTCAAAAGTCTCCATTTTGGTCCGTTTACACTGAAATGCAACCCTGGAGTCTTCGAACTAAAACTTGGCCTGCAGCGTTTTCAATAATCTCAGTTTTCGAGAGTGTAAAACGCCAGAGTAGTGTAAACGACGGGCATAAATGTAGCAAAAGTTCTATGTTTTAAAACAAAAACACACTAGTGTAAACAGCTTTAGGCCATGTTTACACTACTGCGTTTTCAATTTAAAACAGTGTTTTAAAATGAAAACGATCCTCGTCTCCACTGCCGTTTTCACTGCGTTTCAGAAACTATCTCCGTCTACACTACACAACCAAAAACACGTCACATGACCATTCAGCCTGCATACATCATCAAGGATGTTTTCATTTAAGAGAAGTAACCGAAATTAAATTGACTGTTATTCCTTGGGGTGTAAAAATACTGCATTTTGTTTTGTTACTTCGCAATTTAATGGTTATTTTTCTTAAATGAGCATCCGAAATGAGAGGCAGCAAATTAAGCATGATATTATTATTTACACGGTAGTCAAGGATACGCAGAGTGAATGTGGACAGCCACGACATCGTTTTCAAAAATCTCAGTTTTGGTCTGTTTACACTGAAAAATCTAGGGTTGCATTTAAATGAGCCTACAAAATGAGACACAACAAATTGAACATGATGTTAAAACTGAGCACGCCAATGCTTGCAAAAGGCTCCATTTTGGTTTGTTTACACTGAAATGCAACCCTGGAGTTTGGGGTCTACAAAGTTTTCAAGGGTCAAAAATGCCAGAGTAGTTTAACAACAGGCACAAACATAGCAAAAGTTATACAGTTTGAAATAAAAATGAACTAGTGTAAACACAGCCTTAGAAACAGCCATGCTCTGCTTGCTCCCTGTTTCTTACTCAAAGCTGAACCTGAAATAATCATTCAGAAACTAGAGATGGCTGCTTTTGAAACACTTCTTCATTAAGATTTGAAACCTTTGTGAATCTTTTGTTTCGAAACAGTGATTCGGAGAGCAAACTGCCAAAGTCACGTGATTTCAGTGTAAACGTGGCTTTGTTACGTCATAACTGTTTCAAAACATTTCGAAATTCAATGGTTTGAATTTCATTTGAAAAAAAGCACTTTTTGTGGCCTTTACACAATTTTGACCGGAAGGCATCAACAGCATGTGGTGTATCGAGCTCTTTAAAACAGTAAATCATTTAATGAACCAATTAGTTCAATTGATTCAAAGCTTTGAAAACGTTTGTTTGTCCCTCTACCATCATAGAGTTCAAAAAGAAGTGAATTAAAAGCATGTGCACAGTGGGCTGTTTACATTAATCTTCACCATAAAAGCATTCTGACCTGAGGTGAGAGGTCAAAATCAATTCCAGAGAGAACTGCGATGCAATATTTCAGAATTGATCCACAAATCGCAGCCCTACTGCACTCCCTATAAATAACTCACATAATTGTCACCAAATTACACAAAATGATCAATCAACCTTTCACTTCATTCATTTTTCATTTTGTTTCATTTTGTTTTGAGGGCAAGAGTGGGACAGAAACCCTGTTGAGTCCTCTGTGTGCAAGACACCCAGAGGGGAAAGGACAGCTTTGCAGATGGATCCAGCACAGAAGTAGGGCACATGATGATTCATACTGTCAGATGTTGAACTAGGCCATAATTTTGTGTCTCTCTTTAAGTCTCTTTGTTTCTTTTTCACTTTGTTTTTGCAAGCATGACTTCGAATATTTTAACGCCCTACATTTTAACGCCTGCACAGGATACAGTGGTTTTCTAAAGAAATGTAGCATGAGAATATAATATATATTTTATTTTTAGCAATTATTAATCTGGTTATTATCTGCAGTGTCCTACATAGCACTCGGGAACTGCAGCTGCCAGAAATTTACTGTAAGAAATACAGTAACACTGTTATAGACAACTCATATTTACATATTTCAATAACCGATATTGTAATGTTAATACACCAACCAATTTGAACAACTAAAGTGGGTCATGGACAAGAGCAGTGGTAGAGGCAGAGCACAGTTATATCCACACCAACACAAAACACTGTCAGGGTAACACTAAAATAATGCAATAAACTGAAACCAAACATACTGTAAAACAAATGTGATGTGTCACTTCTGTGAACATTTTCACTGCACATTATGAGGAAACTTATTATTGGTTTGTTTTTATAAAAAAAAAAAAAAAAAAAAAAAAAAAAATATATATATATATATATATATATATATATATACTGTAAGAGTTTCTGTATTATTTTGTTACATATAATATACATTTTAATCATAAATGATATTAACAATTTTAAACTAACTTTTGTTTACATATTTTTACAGTATTTTTTTAAAGATCAAAATAATTTTGAATGTTTATGGTAATTGTTTAATTTAATTTAAGAGGGCATTATTTATTACAATATATATATATATATATATATATAGTTACAATATTCAACATCAAAATCAAAACTATTTTCAGTGTATATGGTATGAACTCAAAGTTAACCAGTTAACATTTTAACATTTCAGTTAACACACAGCTGAATTTGCTAATTTTTATTTTATTTATTTTAATTTAATTTAAAGTGCATTATTTCTAATAAATATATATTATAATTACTTATTAATTATATAGTAACTCAGAATTTAGCTTACATTTCTTACATATATTTTCAGTATTTCACAGTATTTAACATTAAAATTAAAACTATTTTCAATGTATATGGTATGAACTAAAAGTTAACCAATTGACATTTTATATTCACCCACCTACTGCTGAAATTATGAATAATTTTCACTCTGCTGAATTAGTTACATTTTTAATCAATTTAATTACATTTCATTTGTTTTTTTTTATTTAAAGTGAATTATGTATAATATATATATATAATAATTACTTACATATTATATAGTAACTCAGAATTTTACTTACATTTCTTACATATATTTTCAGTATTTCACAGTATTTAACATTAAAATCAAAACTATGTTCAGTGTATGTGGTACAAACTAAAAATTAACCAATTTATATTCTATTTATATTCTACTGTTAAAATGATGAATTTTAATTTTATCTGCAATATTTTACTTACTGAAATCAGAATAAAAATGTATATTTCCACTGACAATGGGAAAAGGTAATATTAAATTAAATTAAATTTAATTTAATTAAAAAGTATATTACTTATTATGAATACATATTATAATTACTTATTAATTATATGGTAACTCATAATTTTGTTTACATATATTCAGTATATTTAATTATTATGTTAACCAATTAGCATTTTTATATTCACCAACCAACTGTAAAAATCATTTATATTTTCAACTGTATTTGCAATATTTTACTCACTGACATCACAATAAAACAAATCAGTGTACATCTCCACTGACAACTGGAAAAAAGTAAAATTAAATTAAATTAAATTAAAAGTTACTCAAATTTAACCAATTAGCATTTTTATATTAAACTGTTAAACTGTTAAAATGAAGCATATTTTTAACTGAATTTGCAACATTTTACTTTTTACTAACATTTTGCTAATATTTTACCTAAAGGAGAAGTCCACTTTCAAAACAAAGATTCACATATAATGTACTCACCCCCTTGTCATCCAAGATGTTCATGTCTTTCTTTCTTCAGTCATAAAGAAATTCTGTTTTTTGAGGAAAACATTTTTCTCCATATAATGGACTGATATGGTGCCCCGATTTTGAACTTCCAAAATGCAGTTTAAATGCGGCTTCAAACGATCCCAAATGCGGTTGTAAACAATCCTAGCCAGGAAAGAAGGGTCTTATCTCGCGTAACGATCAGTTATTTTCATAAAAATAATACAATTTATATACTTTTCGATGTCAAATGCTCATCTCGTCTTACTCTGCCTGGACTGTTTTTGTTCCGGTTCATGACAGTTGGGGTATGTCGAAAAACTCCCATCTCATGTTCTCCCTCAACTTCAAAATCGTCCTATATCGCTGTCTTACCTTTTTTGTTAAGGGTGTTTGATCTTTTTTGCATGTTCACTTTGTAAATACTTGGTCGGTACTTCTGCAGCGATGTAGGATGATTTTGAAATGATTTTTGTTGTTGAGGGAGAAAATACGATTGGAGTTTTTCGACATACCCTAACTGTCTTGAAACAGAATACACAGAGTTCAGACGAGCGTTTGAGATAAAAAGTATTTAAATTGTACTTTTTTAATGAAAACAACCGATCATTTTGCTAGATAAGACCCTTCTTTCTCGGCTGGGATCATTTACAACTGCATTTGGGATCGTTTGAAGCCGCATTTAAACTGCATTTTGGAAGTTCAAAATCGGGGCACCATATCAGTCCATTATATGGAGAAAAATGCTGAAAATTTCTTTACGACTGAAGAAAGAAAGACATTCTTGGATGACAAGGAGGTGAGTACATTATCTGTAAATCTTTGTTTTGGAAGTGGACTTCTCCTTTAAATCAGAATAAAACAAATCAGTGCATATTTCCGCTGACGACTGGGAAAAGTACAATTTAATTTAATATTTAATTTAACTTAATTTAATTCAGTGAAGTATTTTAACGTATTATAAAACTATTTGAAAAATGGACTTAAGTTCTCTTTTCTTTTCTAAAGCTCTTCCAATCATGTTAATCTAAGATTTTCTTGTATCTGACAAACCAGGTTGAATCCAGTTCAGATTTACCCACAGAAACATTGTGCTTTCATCTCCACCTTTGTTTCAAGTGCTCAAGACAATAGGATGGAATTTCCTATTGAGGAAAGCTTATTCATTATTCAAAGGCCCTGCATCACAGGAGTCATACCCAGTTATTAATGACAGAATGAGTGGGTGAGAGGAGGAATGGAGAAGCAGAGTAATGAAGGAGGCAGAGGAGAGAGAGGGCTGCGCTTTGAACCTCACTGCAGGAACGCTATAAAAGCTTCAAAGCTCTGCGGCTTGAAGGAGACCTGCAGACCGAACACACATAAGGGCTATAGAGAGCTCTGAGCCCAAACCTGCTCAGTAATCCTGTATGCCTCTCTAAAACCTCTTACAACGGATATTGCTCCTGTCTAAAGACCACCAGCAGAGAAATGTCCGCAGGTCACAGTCACACCTGTAGACCCACAATTGAGAGAACTTACCTAAAAATAACAGGCTTTCATTAGAAAATGCTTCATAATGAAACACTGTAACTTTTGCTTCTGACTGTGATGGAGAGGCAGACTTTACGTGCTACGAAGTTTTGATTGAGTGTCTTTGACTAGTGCTCTAGTCTAGCATCCTTCAAAACGTCACAAGATATCAAAGGCAAATCATCTCAAAAACGGTCTTTTTGAAGACTGCATTGATCAACAACCTTTCGATTTTCTTAAACCTTGGAAATAGATCAAACTAGAAAACTCAAACTAGATTTATTTCATTCTATTTTTTTTATCAAATGTATTGATCAGTGTTAGTGTTATTGTATTTATCATTACTGGCAGTTTACTAGCATTATTATCATAATTATCTGATCAAATGCTCATTATTAATCTTTTAGCTCTGGTTGAACAAATCTTTCTTTGCTTGCTTTGAACAGCAGCTACGCTAATTATGTTCCTATTTGTTCTCTGTTTCCGTCATGGGATTGACATCCCGTGGTAACTAGGAATTCACAAGCTTCAGTCTGCATCCAGAACACCTAAGAAGAGATGATGCCAACCCCTCAGAGGACTTCAGGTGATGCCAACCCTGAAACAACATACAGCAGTACCGAATTCTGCTACTAATTTATGGCGTTCTTTGTCTGTTTGATTACGTCATTAATTGATCTTGATACCATACATCTCTGCCATATGTACATTGACATAGTCACCACTAGTAAGCTACTACTAAATATATTGTAAAATCTTTAATTTGGTGTAAAGTTGCTTTGCAATGATATGTATCGTGAAAAGTTGTACAAATAAATTTGAATTGAATTGAATTGAATAATTATTTTTATTTTATTTAAATATATTCTACAATTTAAATATTATAAATAAAATAAAAAATATTTAAACATTATATTATTATTATTATTATGTTTTATTTTGTTTAATATTCAAAAGTGAATTAAAACACATTGATATATATAGTATTAACATGGTTTATAATTATTTAAATTAAAAATGATTTATTTTAAAATATTTTACCTTTTTAATATTATAAGTAAAATAAAAATATTTAAACATTATATTATTATTATTATTAATTTATTTTGTTTAATATTAAAAAGTGTATTAAAACACATTGTTATATATATAATATTAACATGGTTTATAATAATCTACATTAAAATTGATTTATTTAAATATAGTTTACATTTTAAATATTATAAATAAAATAAAAATATGTTGCTAAGTATATAATATATAATATTATAACTTATTATTTAAAGTACAAATGATTTAAATATATTTTACCTTTTAAATATTATTACTAAAATAAAATTATTTAAACATTATTATTATTATTATTATTATTATTATTATTGTTATAGTGTTTTATTTTGTTTAATATTAAAAAGTGAATTATTATACATTAAATATATATTATACATAATATTAACATGGCTTATTATTTAAATTAAAAAATACTTATTTAAATATATTTTACCTTTTAAATATTATAAATAAAATAAAATTATACAAAAAATAAACTAAATTATTATAATTATGATTATTATTTATTATTTTTATTATTTAATTTTTTATATACGAAAAAGTGAATTAAAATACATTAAGTATATAATGCATAATATTAACATGGCTTATTATTTCAATAAAAAAAGTATCTAAAAATATTTTACCTTTTTAATATTATAAAAAAAATAAAAATATTTAAACATTATTATTATTATTATTATTATTATAGTGTTTTATTTTGTTTAATATTAAAAAGTGAAAATACATTAAGTATATAATATATATTATTAACATGGCTTATTATTATTTAAATAAATATATATTTATTTAAATATATTTTACCATTTAAATATTATAACTTATAAACATATTTAAACATTACTGTTATTATTATTATTGTTTTATTTTAATATTTAAAAGTTAATTAAAATACATTGTTAACTATATAATGTATAATATTAATATGGCTTAACTTTATTTAAATTGAAATTATTTATTTAAATATATTTTACAATGTAAATATTATAACTAAAATAAAAATATTTAAACATTATTATTATTCTATCATTATTGTTGTTGTTGTTTATTGTGTTTAGTGTTTTATTTAGTTTAATATTAAAAAGTGAATTAAAATGCATTGTTTTATATATATAAAATATATAGTCTATATATATATAGTCACATTTGAAGTGGATCAAAACAGTTGTCCTAAGACAAGAATGGATATTTAAATATTTACAAATAAAATAAAAATGCATTATTTATTATAATACAAATATTATTTATTGAACATTGTTAGTATTATTTTCATTATAATTACAGGTAGATTACTGTTATTATTATCATTTTTTTTTTTTACATTTAGTTAAATATTTGTAAACATTTAAATATTTAAACTAATGTATACAGCACATTAATATTATTATTAATATACTATTTCATTTTATAATAAAGAGTAAAATAGTACTTTACAAATACTTTGTTATTATAATATTAATGGTATCATTTAATCTAAATGAAAGTATTAAAATGTTTTTTTTTTATTAAAATAGATGAATATTTATTATAAATACTATTTTATTTAAACTAATAAAAATGGATAAATAAAGTAGTACAATAGTGCATGCCGGGCATAAATGCATGCACAAAAACTGAGCTGCTTTTCAATCAGTGTGTTTCCAATGCACATCATGCATCCTGCTGACATATTGTCATAAATATTACACTTGTCACCGAGCCCAATAATTGAACTATAATCATCACCTTGAGACACTGATCAATGATCTCCATCAGTGCTGCAGGCATGGTGGGATAGGTCTGGGTTCAGCTCTTGGTGGGATCTCTCCTATCAGAGCTCATCATTGTGGTCAGCCTCTCGTGAAAGAAGAGACCTCATTCTAGAGAATGATTGAAGAGAGAGAGAGCAAGAAAAAATTCAAGACAAGCTAGACTGAAGCTCTGTGAGCAGAAAAGCTCTATGTGATTACTTCTGTTCTGCTTCAGACAGCAGCCATCATCTCCACACACACACTTACAGACGGACACTGTGTGCTCCATTGAGAAAGCATCGATGACAGATGGCAATAAAGTTGTAGACGACATTTTTAAAAGAATCATATTTCACCTGTTGTGCTCATAAACGCTGAGGTTTTTACTTCCCTTGGCTGAAACATTCCCAAGTTCACAGAACATATAATACAGTCTTATCACTCCCTCCTTGTTCAAATCTGTCTGTATTTGTTCGTGCTTGTATTTCATGCTAGTCAATCAAATGTGAACGGCGAGGCTCACGAACGGTATGGGTCAGGAAATTGGATTGAATCTAAACCTGATTCCTCAACCTGAAGCTGCACAGCAGTATCAGATCCTATTGTTTTTTGAAAGCTCAACTCTTCTTCCAAACGCCCTTGACAAACCAAAGGTAAAGCGTTAACTATTAATGTAGGTGTAATTATAATGTCTGAACAGTAGAGGGCAGACATGCAACAGACAGAGAACAGCCCTGTATTTTAGAGAGAGAAAGAGAAAGAGAGAGAGAGAGAGAGAGAGAGAGATGAATAATGCTCGGCCTTGCCGGGGCAGTGAATCATAAACAATATTAGCAACATACTATTTCCATTGTTCCCCTGATAAGATTTAATATCCAAACGTTGTGTGTGATGAGGCAGAGAACCGTGCGTTTTGTCTGGAAAAATACATGTTGCTATTACACTGAGGACTAACTCACAAATAAAGCAATTCTGTCGTCATTTACTCATTCGTTCCAAACTCGAATGTCTTTTCTTCAGTGGAGAAATAACCGGGAAATACATTTCGATTGTGTTCCATTAAGAGCTTACGGTTATACACTTTCTGAACAACAAACCCAGCGCAAACGGGAAAAAAATCAAATATGAAGCTGGAAGAAATCTATACTTTATTGTTTTTGTATTCATCAAGTACTTCTCTCTTTTCCACACACCTTGTTGGTTTCTTGAAGTTGCATCAGAAAAGAATAGAAGAATACTGACGGACTTTGGAAGAACTTGAGGGTCAGCAAATGATCGGTTGAACTATTCATGAAATACAACAAAAGGTTCTGTGAACGTGATTATCTAAAATGCTACATAATCTCAAACTGCTGTAGATTATAAATGAGGCATGAGCAGATGTGAACATGTGCTTATATCTGCAGAGAGACATTTATGTGTTTGAGTAGAAATGTAGTGAGCATATAGCAGTAATGTAAACAGACCCCAAGTGCACTTAGTTTAATTGCACTTTGTGTCTGTGCAGTGAGTAGCTATACTCGTCATTACCATATTTACCAAATCACATTTATTTTTGTATGACGATAACAATAGTCATTATTAATTATATAGTAGCATATAGGGGACACTGGATGCAAAATTCCCTTTTACGTGATATTTGCAAATAAATACACACATTAGCAGTGTGGACAATGATAACGATCCATTCACTCCTCTTTTTTAATCCTCCCAAAAAACTAAATTGTCTTAACAGACCCTTTGCAAACACCTTTGACAGTCAGTCTGACCAATCATAGCGCTGAATCTGCCATTGTGTCTGACAAACAAATCAGACAGGAGAGTAGATTAACTTTGGTGGACATAAACTTGAAAAACTGTGTCCTGTCTTTCCAAAGTTGAAATAAAATGTTCTGCTGTGCATTTATGTTTTTTTCATGCCTTAAGTAAAGAAGAAAAGACGATCGGTTCCTGTGTCGGTTGATCTAATAAGGCAACTAATCTGTCACAACACATAAAAGAGCCACAAACTGTTTGAATTTCTTTTAAAAAATTACATTTTAAAGCTGAGACCTTGTTTTATACTAGAAATAACCTGCTCTGTCTTGTCTGTGAGTGTGTTGTCAGTTTCCCTTTTTGCTCTGCGATGTGTTTTTCATGAGAACATGATGTGTAGTGTGAGAGCAGCATTGCTTGTCGAACATAGCTAAGGAGGAAGGGTTTTTGCCAAGGGTCAGTTATCACGGTGTTTTGACTTTCTGAGCAGAAGTCATACTAAGTCATACTGCATAGGCGCCGCCCACAAGCGCTGTCGGACTGTCCCGTATTAGCATATTTCTGCCCTCAGCCAGCAATTATCAAGCCGTTTTGATTTTATGAGCAGTATGATGTCATACTGTCCAGGCCCCGCCTACGACTGCTGACGGACTCTCCCATATTTGCATATTTCTGCCATCATCCAGCAATTATGAAGCCGTTTTGATTTTCTGAGCAGTATGATGTCATACAGTTCAGGTCCCGCCTACGACTGTTTTTTTGTTTTTTGATCCACTTCAAATGTTGACTACTGTAGACATTTACAGTGTTCACATATTGTGCTTGGGACACTTCTCAGCTGGTTAGTCTGGGAAACCAGATAAAATAGTTGAGGACCAGCTTGCTTAGGCTTAGAGACCAGCTAGACCAGCTTAAACCAGCTAAGACCATCCTAAATTCTTTTAAACCATTCAAAAGTTTGGGGTTGGTATTAAGATTTTCCCATGTGTAACATGTAAAACGGTGATGATGCAAAATATTATTACAATTTAAAATAACAGTTTTCCATTTATAATACATTTTAAAATGTAATTTATTTGTGTGACGTAAAGCTAAATTACTGCTGTCTTCAGTGTCACATGATCCTTCAGAAATCATTCTAATATGCTGATTTGATGCTCAAAAAGAATTCTTCTTATCAATGTTGAAAACAGCTGTTCTGCTTAATATTTTTGTTGAAACTGAATTTAAAAAAAAAAAAATCTTTGATGAATAGAAAGTTAAAAGAACAGCACTGAATGCACTCAATGCCTTCTTGCTGAATACAAGTACTAATTTCTTTTTTCAAATGGCTTTTCTTTTTAAAAAAGGAAAAAAAGAACTTTATATTCTGAAATTCCTAATTTGCATAACATAAGTCTGTGTTTGCTGACATTGCAGGCCGTTCCAAATGAGTGAGTGTATCGAGTGAATTAAACTTCTGCAGACACTGTGAATGGGGACAGCTAGTGTTATTTGAGACTGTATGTACACGCGAGTGCTTTTATGTGTGTTTGGTGGCAGGGCTCTCAGCGAATAGTCCCCTACTGTTCTGAGTGAAAGGGTAATTGACTGTGAATGACTCTGGCTTTAATAAACACCAGCTTGCTCTGTTACCTGTGTTGCATCAGTGCGCCTCTTCTAGGCTCTCCAAGCTGCCATTTACAGAAAAACTCAACTGAAGAGCCTCAGGCTCTCTCCCTAGCTCATTAATCAGCGTCCGCGGTGGACATAAAGTCATTTACTTTTGACAAGCCCCCAGTGTGTGCTATGTGATAGCGGGCCTGGCATAACAGCGTTAATTGGTAATTTACTGGAATATCCATACGAGGAAGTGCAGAGGACAGAGGCCACAGCTAAGACCAAACGTCTAAGGTGCTATTAGGTTTGAAAGAAGTCTGGAATGGCGTCGTTTAAACAGCAAATGTCACAGTTGAAGTCTACAGACTCACACGCACAACCTTAAGTATGTATAGGTGCAACTCTTACAGACAATTACCATGGTAGCAGCCAAAACACCATAGTTACTGTAATTACTGCCATAAACTTGCGTCACTGGTGGTCGTGTCAGGCTCTGAGAACATATTTAACAGAACTGTTTTTGTCCTAACAATAAAAGTTAATGGGGTGACTGTTATTGCATAGACAATCAATCGATCAATCAATAGACACAGACTAATAGACAAAGAGAAGAAGGTCATAAAGATTTGGAATGACAGAGTCATTTAATAGTAACTAAAAGTACCTATTAGTAACTAAAAGTACATTTTCATGAATTTTGCATTAAAACATGCTTTCAACATATATGATTTCTATTTAGGTTGAAATGTTTGAAACCACAAAAACACATTAAATATTAATCTAATATTGACAGTTGCCTTAATAATTTAAAGCAAAATTGTTTTAATAATTTAACAGTTTTAATTATTTAGATTGCATTATTTAAAGGTTTAGTCCACTCCAAAATGTCACCCCATGTCATCCAAGATGTTCATGACTTTCTTGTTTTAAGTCGAAAAGAAATTTTGATTTTTCTCCATATAGGTGGACTTCGGTGGGTATTAGCAGGTTAAAAGTCCAAATTACGATCTCAGTGCAGCTTTAAAGGGCTCTACACGATTCCAGGAATAAGGGTCTTATCTAGCAAAATAATCTGTCATTTAAAAAATATTAAAAAAATATATATATATTACAATTTATATACTTTTTAACCACAAATGCTTGTCTAGTTCTGCATCCAAGACTTCACGCATTACGTAGTCACGTTGGAAAGGTCAAAGACCTTGGGCTTAAAGTGTATTTACTTTTTTTTTTTTTTTAGAAAATGACCGGCTGCTTTGCTAGATAAGACTATTATCATGGATGACATGGGGTAGGAAAATGATCGTTCCTAGCAACCACCCACAGATACAATTTTTATTTTATTTTATTTTATCTTATTTTATTTTGACAGTGGTGGTAATACCAGACAACACGTTCTTACTCGGTTAACAATAACTGTAGTAACTATAATATTTTGCTCAAAATGAAAGGAGTCCACTTCCAAAACATATAATGTACTCACATATAATGTACTCACCCCCTTGTCATCCAAAATGTTCATGTCTTTCTTTCTTCATTCGTAAAGAAATTATGTTTTTTTTAAGGAAAACATTTCTGCGTTTTTCTTCATATAATGGACTGATATGGTGCCCCAATTTTGAACTTCCAAAATGCAGTTTAAATGCGGCTTCAAATGATCCCAAATGTGGTTGTAAACAATCCCAGCCGAGGAAGGATCTTATCTAGCAACAGCTCAAGACAGTTAGGGTATGTCGAAAAACTCAGACCGTATTTTCCTACATCGCTGCAGAAGTACCGACACAGTCTTTGCAAAGTGAACATGCAAAGAAGATCAAACATCCTTAACAAAAAAAGGTAAAACAGCGATATAGGACGATTTCGAATTTGAGGGAGAACATGAGATGGGAGTTTTTCGACATACCCTAACTGTCGTGAACCGGAACAAAAACAGTTCAGGCAGAGTAAAACAAGACGAGCGTTTGGCATCAAAAAGTATATAAATTGTATTATTTTTATTAAAATAACCGATCGTTACGCTAGATAAGACCCTTTTTTCTCAGCTGGGATCGTTTACAACTGCATTTGGGATTGTTTGAAGCTGCATTCAAACTGCATTTTGGAAGTTCAAAATCGGGGCACCATATCAGTCCATTATATGGAGAAAAATGTTTTCCTCAAAAAACAATTACTTTATGACTGAAGAAAGAAAGACATTAACATCGTGGATGACAAGGGGGTGAGTAAATTATTTGTAAATTGTTGTTCTGGAAGTGGAGTTCTCCTTTAAGGTTACCATAGTACATCTGTGAGAAAATTCACACTCATGATGAGTCTTTATTAAAATATAAAACGTAATCTTTATATTAGGGCTGTCAGTTTACAGTTTACACAATTAATTAGTTATGAAAAAATTACGTGATTAAAATAGTTTAGTGCAGTTAACATGCTGGCCCCGCCCCCAGACACCATCTTATATTTCATATTGTCGACTGTTGAACAAATATGATGCAGGGCAACAACTCCATGAATGCAAATATGCCCTAAAATTCAAGATATTGGTGCAAAAAATACCCCTGTATGTGTTTTGTCTCAGATATCATGAGGGCAGCAAGGGCAATATGGAGTGCTGGAATTTTGTCCTGATCAATCACAAGCTTAAATGTGACTTTATACAACAGTTCAGTAAATAAGAAGTTGATATTGTGTTATATTTTAAACTCAATATTATGTGTTTTTGCTCAGTTTTGCAGAGAACATATTACCTCTGAAGCCATAGCAGAATTGTTGCACGTCTCTGACAAACACAGCAGTGTTTAGTTTCTGTATGAATCCGCATTTAATCCACGATTAATTAATTGAAACATCATGTAATTAATTTGATTAAAAATGTTTTAATCAACTGACAGCCCTACTTGATATATACAGGTGCATCTCAATAAATTAGAATATTGTGGAAAAGTTCATTTATTTCAGTAATTCAACTCAAATTGTGAAACTTGTGTATTACATAAATTCAGTGCACACAGACTACAGTAGTTTAAGTCTTTGGTTCTTTTAATTGTGATGATTTTGGCTCATATTTAACAAAAACCCACCAATTCACTATCTTACAAATTAGAATATGGTGACATGCCAATTAGCTAATCAACTCAAAACACCTGCAATGGTTTCCTGAGCCTTCAAAATGGTCTCTCAGTTTGGTTCACTGGGCTACACAATCATGGGGAAGACTGCTGATCTGACAGTTGTCCAGAAGACAATCATTGACACCCTTCACAAGGAGGGTAAGCCACAAACATTCACTGCCAAAGAAGCTGGCCGTTCACAGAGTGCTGTATCCAAGCATGTTAACAGAAAGTTGAGTGGAAGAAAAAAGTGTGGAAGAAAAACATGCACAACCAACCGAGAGAACCGCAGCCTTGAGAGGCTTGTCAAGCAAAATCGATTCAAGAATTTGGGTGAACTTCACAAGGAATGGACTGAGGCTGGGGTCAAGGCATCAAGATCCACCACACACAGACATGTCAAGGAATTTGGCTACAGTTGTTGTATTCCTATTGTTAAGCCACTCCTGAACCACAGACAACGTCAGAGGCGTCTTACCTGGGCTAAGGAGAAGAAGAAATGGACTGTTGCCCAGTGGTCCAAAGTCCTCTTTTCAGATGAGAGCAAGTTTTGTATTTCATTTGGAAAACAAGGTCCTAGAATCTGGAGGAAGAGTGGAGAAGCTCATAGCCCAAGTTGCTTGAAGTCCAGTGTTAAGTTTCCACAGTCTGTGATGATTTGGGGTACAATGTCATCTGCTGGTGTTGATCTACTGTGTTTTTTGAAAACCAAAGTCACTGCACCCGATTACCAAGAAATTTTAGAGCACTTCATGCTTCCTTCTGCTGACCAGATTTTTAAAGATCCTGATTTCATTTTCCAGCAGGATTTGGCACCTGCCCACACTGCCAAAAGCACCAAAAGTTGGTTAAATGACCATAGTGTTGGTGTGCTTGACTGGCCAGCAAACTCATCAGACCTGAACCCCATTGAGAATCTATGGGGTATTGTCAAGAGAAAAATGAGAAACAAGAGACCAAAAAATGCAGATGAGCTGAAGGCCACTGTCAAAGAAACCTGGGCTTCCACACCACCTCAGCAGTGCCACAGACTGATCACCTCCATGCCACGTCGAATTGAGGCAGTAATTAAAGCAAAAGGAGCCCCTACCAAGTATTGAGTACAAATATAGTAAATGAACATACTTTCCAGAAGACCAACAATTCACTAAAAATGTTTTTGTCTTATGAAGGTCTTATGAAGTATTCTAATTGGTTGAGATAGTGAATAGGTGGGTTTTTGTTAAATGTGAGCCAAAATCATCACAATTAAAAGAACCAGACTTAAACTACTTCAGACTGTCTGCACTGAATTTATTTAATACACAAGTTTCACAATTTGAGTTGAATTACTGAAATAAATGAACTTTTCCACAACATTCTAATTTACTGAGATGCACCTGTATATTAAAAAAAAGTGTCACAAATGTATGTTTGGGAATTTATGATGGATGTTAGTGCGCTTGCTTTAATGGATTCACCTCGCTATATAAAGATAGAGAAAGCGAATTTGCCCATCAACACGTTTGTCTTCCAGCTCTCTGTCTCATGGCTAAAACTGAGAGAGAGAAAAGAAAGGTAGACAGGTAGACAGAAGGAGAGAAGAACAGCAGAGAGACAGAAAAAGAGACTATGTCAACTTTAGAGTTCCACTAGATTCACCAGACCGCCAAACTCAACACCCTCAGGCTGACAGGCGGGAAGGAGAGAGAGAGAGACAGAAAGAGAATGAGAGAAAGAGAGAGAGAGAATAGAATGGCAATGACGGAGAGACACAGTAAGATGTAATGCTTATCAACACAAAAGACAACAAAACTGAACAGTCCCGCAATAGCTGTGTCATACTTAGAATAACAATACGGTGTTTGGCAATTTCCCTGTGTGCTTTCCTTGCTCGCAGTCAAGATTACATTTGAAAAATATTTCAAGCCAGATTTTTCAATTTTGCTTGTACCGATACATTATGAATACATTCAGCACCCCCAGGTTTCATTCTTGCATTGTGGAAATGCAGAATATATTTCTGCACATGAATGCAAAGGGCATTTTCTCCTGTGAAGATGAACAATCACAAATTTATTCGTAGCACTATTCACAAGAAGATATAATAAACTCTCGCTCTCCTACTAGCTGTGTCCTGTTTTGTTTACTTACATTACACTACACACTTAATGTGCTTGTGCTTACTTTCAAGTAAACACTGTAGTAAAAAAGAAAGTTAAAAAAGATTACTTTTGAGACTGACTGTAATGTAATGTTTCCTTGTCACGAGAAGACTTTTGGGGGTTTGGGTAATATTTAAAAGACGGAAAAGCATGCATGGAAACGTAATTCGTAAATCCAGTGGGAATAGTATGCCATCTGGGTGGTTTTGGCATACTATTTTCAACCTACTATTATTTGGGATGCGCTAATCTTGCATTCTATAATGGGTTGTATGCAAATTCTGACACAGATCTGCTTTGAATAAGTGAATGAATACAATTCTCACTCATCCTCTGATTGTGACTCAACCGTCTGGTGACTTTGACACAGAGCGCTGATATCACCTAACCTTGATCACGAGTGGGATGGCGAGAAAAGGGTTGCCACCCCATTCCGGCTGATTTGAAATTCTGAGTAAGTAAATTATGAACGTGGAGCAAATTAAGCAGCCTGCGCCTTGTCTGCCTGCCAGAGCGTCGGACAATACGCTTGACAAACGAGAGAGCTTCACATCCACGCCCCCCTCTCTTGTCATCTCGCTCTCGCTCCCCTGAGAGACGTTGTTTAAAGAGCCCTGGAATAAATCAGGCCGATGAAATTTAAGATGTGGCTCTCAAGTGGATTGCTGGGCATAAATCAACTTGTTTTTTTAGGGTTTTACATTTGTTAATTAGATTAAACAAAATCAGGGACCATCATGAGCAGGCCTCAACAATGCAGAAATTTTTTTTCTTCCAGTAACAAAGCAACAGCATTGTTCAATACATGGCAGAAAACCAATTGTTTATGTTTGCGTAAATACAGCATGTGTAGGCTACATAACCAATAAAATAAAATAAAATAATAAATGAGAACATAATATCATAATAATACATATACACATATTCATTTTATTATTAGTTATTATTAATTATATAACTTTATATTAAAATATTTAATATACACAATAAAATTCTAATTAAAAAATTATTTCAAATATTTTTTAAAACATTACAATTATTAAAATACTTAAATCATCACTTAAAAATCTACAAGTGAATTTAGAAAACACATTACAATTTATATTATGAAAAATAAATATAAAAGTGTTAATCATATTAATACAAATATTAATTGTATTATTAATTATAATTATACTATATTATAATGAAAACTAAATATAAAATTCTAAAATATATTATTAATAAAAAATATTAATTGTATTTTTCATTATAATTCTATAACTATTATATTAATATATTTAAATATTTAATATGCAAAATAAAATTAGACATTTTATTCTAAGAAAATAAAATTAGAATGAAAAAATATTAAATAATTAAAAATATTTTAAAACATTACAAATATACAAATAATTATTTAAATAGATGAAAATAGATCTTCATTTTTTTATATTCTTAAAGATTACATGGTAACACCTTCCAATAAGGATTCAGTTGTTAACATTAGTTAACTATATTAGTTAACATAAAGTAAGTGTCAGGGTTATGTTCTGTTTTGTCTCGTTTTTTCCTAGTGTTTTTCCCTTGTGGTTCTAGTGTTTGGTTTAGTCTTTGTCTCCCCCCTTGGTTTGTTTAGTTTTGGTTTAGTCCAGGTTTCCCCCCCTTAGGTTTGTTCTTTTGGTTCAGTCTTGCCCTTATTTGTACTTCCCCTCGTTTCCTCGTTTGTGACCACTCCCCTGTTTCTGTGTATTTAAGTTTGGTGGTGCCCCTGGTCTTTGTCGGTGATTGTATTGTTTCACAGAGTGTTTCGTTGTGGTTGCTGGTCTCTGCTGTTCTCCAGTTCTCTGTTCTCGGTTCCTGTTCTTTTTTTTGGATTGTTTAATAAACTTGCAATTATTGGATTCCGCTCTCCTCCTGTTCATTCTCGCACACGACGACATACCCGTGACAGAATCACCGACCTCAAGGACAACAACATGGATGCCGAGAGGAGGATCATGGGCATTCGTCGGGGATTGAGGCCGGTGGAACGATATGTGGAGGAATTCTTGGAGGTTTGTCATCTGGTGAGTTGGAGCGATGCGATGATTAATACATGTTTTCTAATGGGGCTAAATAATTCCCAGTTGCTCAGTTCCATACCCTATGAGGATCGCTATAAACCGGTTGCTGAATTTATCAACCAGGTCCTCACCCTCAGTCATTCCGGTTTTTACGTTGATGTGAAAGATTCCGATCTTTCCCCCATTAGAGAACACGTTGCCGCTCCAGCCCACCATCAGCCAGCTTCCTCCACATGCCGTCCCGACCGGTCCGCTCCCTCTGGTCTTCCTGCGCTTTCTCCTGTTCGTTATTCCTCCTCTCGCATCGTCAGTCCGGAGATCGCGGCCAGCCCTCCGAGGTCATGGCCAACCTTGATGGCCAGTGTGCTAGACTCACCACTAATGTCTGTACGCAAAAGGGCTGCCGCCACGCCCGAGTCTGCACACGAAATGGCCGCCGCCACGCCCGAGTCTGCACGCAAGATGGCCGCCGCCACGCCCGAGTCTGCACGCAAGATGGCCGCCGCCACGCCCGAGTCTGCACGCAAGATGGCCCGCCCACGCCCGAGTCTGCACGCAAGATGGCCGCCGCCACGCCCGAGTCTGCACGCAAGATGGCCGCCGCCACGCCCGAGTCTGTTCGCAAGATGGCCGCCACGCCAGAGTCTGCTCGCAAGAGGGCCGCCACGCCAGAGTCTGTTCGCAAGATGGCCGCCACGCCAGAGTCTGCATGCAAGATGGCCTCCGTCGTTCCTGCCAAGATGGCCTCCGCCTGAGCCCCCGCCAAGATGGCCTCCGTTCCTGAGCCCAAAGATGGCCTCCGTTCCTGAGCCCCCGGCCAAGATGGCCTCCGTTCCTGAGCCCCGGCCAAGATGGCCTCCGTTCCTGAGCCCCCCAAGATGGCCTCCGTTCCTGAGCCCCCGGCCAAGATGGCCGCCAAGCCTGAATCCCGGCCAAGATGGCGTTCTTGCTAGAGCGCCCTCAAGTGACCGCGCCGCCAGAGCCCACGTCTCCTTTGTCACTTCCTGAGCTTAGTCAAGACTCAGCTCCATTTCCTGAGCCAAGGCAGGACACAGCTTCGCTTCCAGAGTTAAGTCAAGTTGCAGCTATAGTCCCAGTGTCAAGTCAAGCTGCTGCTGCTGTTCCAGTGTCAAATAAAGTGACCGCTGTTGTTCCAGAATCAAGTCAAGCTGCAGCTGTGTCTTCTGAGGCAAGTCATGTCACAGCTGTGTTTACTGAGTCAAGTCAAGTTACGGCGACGCTTCCCGAGTCAAGTCAAGGAACGGTTACGTTCCCCGAAGCAAGTCAAGTGGCAGCTGCGACCCCTGAGTCAAGTCTAATCAAAGCTGTATCTTCTGAGTCAAGTCAAGTTCCAGGTGCGTTCCCTGAACCAAGTCAAGCTACGGCTGCTGTTCCAGTATCAAGTCAAGTTAACACTGTTGCTCCTGTCTTAAGTCAAGTTACAGCTGCATTTCCTGAGTTCAGTCAAATTTCGGAGTCCAGCCAAGTTGCAACTGTGTTACCCGAGTCAAGCCACGTCACGGCTGAGTCAAGCCACGTCACGGCTGAGTCAAGCCACGTCACGGCTGAGTCAAGCCACGTCACGGCTGAGTCAAGCCACGTCACGGCTGAGTCAAGTCACGTCACGGCCGAGTCAAGTCAAGACACAGCTCCACTTCCTGAGTCAAGTCAAGCGGCCGAGTCAAGTCTAGACACAGCTCCACTTCCGGAGTCAAGTCAAGCGGCCGAGTCAAGTCAAGACACAGCTCCACTTCCGGAGTCAAGTCAAGCGGCCGAGTCAAGTCAAGCCACTGTTGCAGTTCCTGAGTCGAGTCAAGCCACAGCTGTAGTCCCAGCGTCAAGTCAAGCCACGGCTGTAGCGGCTGAATCGAGTCAAGCCACGGCTATACTTCCCGAGTCAAGTCAAGCCACGGCTGTAGCTGCTGAATCGAGTCAAGCCATGGCTGTAGTTCCTGAGCCGAGTCAAGCCATGACTGTACTCTCTTCCACCAGAGAAGCCGCGCCCATGCCCCCAGAGGTGTCAGCCCCGGCTGTAGAGCCTCCTATGGGGGCGGCGTCAACCCATAAACTCTCTGCTTCTCCCCTTCCTCTGTTCACCTCCTCTATCCCTGCTCTCCCCAGGTCCCAGGCCGTGACGCAGTTGCTCGCGCTGCCCAGGGAGGCCCTAGCGCGCCCTCCTGCGCGCCCTCCAGAGTCGGCTCCTCCTCCAGCGCGCCCTCCTGCGTGCCCTCCAGAGTCGGCTCCTCCTCCAGCGCGCCCTCCTGCGCACCCTCCAGCGCGCCCTCCAGAGTCGGCTCCTCCTCCAGCGTGTCCTCCAGCAGCCCTCCAGAGTCGGCTCCTCCTCCAGCGCGCCCTCCAGAGTCGGCTCCTCCTCCTTCAGCGCGCCTCCAGAGACGGCTCCTCCTCCAGCGCGTCCTGAGTCAGCGCGCCCTCCTGAGTCGCGCTCCCTCCTCCAGCGCGCCCTCCTGAGTCAGCGCGCCCTCCTGAGTCAGCGCGCCCTCCTGAGTCAGCGCGCCCTCCTGAGTCAGCGCGCCCTCCTGAGTCAGCGCGCCCTCCTGAGTCAGCGCGCCCTCCTGAGTCAGCGCGCCCTCCTGAGTCAGCGCGCCCTCCTGAGTCAGCGCGCCCTCCTGAGTCAGCGCGCCCTCCTGAGTCAGCGCGCCCTCCTGCGCCGACTCCTCCGTCAGCGCGCCCTCCTGAGTCGGCTCCTCCGTCAGCGCGCCCTCCTGCGCGCCCCCCTCCTCCAGCACGCCCTTCAGCGCGCCCTCCAGAGTCTGCGCGCGCTCCTCCTCCAGCGCGCCCTCCAGAGTCTGCGCGCGCTCTTCCTCCAGCGCGCCCTCCTGAGCCAGCACCTTATCCAGCGCTCCCTAGGGCTGTCAGAATCATAAAATCCCCCAAGAAAACTTTGGGGGGGGGCTACTTCCCTGTTCAGCCATGGCCTCCTGAACTGTTTACCCGGCCATGGCTTCCCGAACCCCTGGACCCGCCATGGCCACAAGGACTGTGTGCTTGGCCATGGCTCCCCGAATCCTCAGACCCGCCATGGGCCCCTGAGCTCCCTGATCCGCCCTGGAGGCCGTCTCCACATCCGGTGCCTCCTGTGTCCCTGCCTACTGGCCTCCAGAGCACCCACCCCCCCCCACCCCAGTGTGTGTTACGGCGTGAGTCGCGCCTTGTAGGAGGGGGGGGTAATGTCAGGGTTATGTTCTGTTTTGTCTCGTTTTTTCCTAGTGTTTTTCCCTTGTGGTTCTAGTGTTTGGTTTAGTCTTTGTCTCCCCCCTTGGTTTGTTTAGTTTTGGTTTAGTCCAGGTTTCCCCCCCTTAGGTTTGTTCTTTTGGTTCAGTCTTGCCCTTATTTGTACTTCCCCTCGTTTCCTCGTTTGTGACCACTCCCCTGTTTCTGTGTATTTAAGTTTGGTGGTGCCCCTGGTCTTTGTCGGTGATTGTATTGTTTCACAGAGTGTTTCGTTGTGGTTGCTGGTCTCTGCTGTTCTCCCTCGGTTCCTGTTCTTTTTGGATTGTTTAATAAACTTGCAATTATTGGATTCCGCTCTCCTCCTGTTCATTCTCGCACACGACGACATACCCGTGACAGAAAGAATGAACACCTACAGCATTTATTAATCATAGTTAATTCCAATATTTATTAATACGTTTTTAAAATTTGTAACAATAATGCATGTCAACTAACATGAACAAACAATTAACTTTATTTTATTAACTAATATTAACAAAGATTTATAAATGTAAGAAATATTGCTAATGTTAGATTTTAAAATATTTAAAATACAAAATAAATTTATAATTAAAAATATGAAATAATTGAAAAACATTTAAAAAATATTACAAACATTAAAATATTTAAATCATCATTTAAAAATCTACAAATGAATGCAGAAAACACAGCTTTACAATTTATATTAGAAAAATAAATATAAAAATATTAAGTATATTATCAATTATAATTATACAACTAATTATATTAAAATATTTAAATAATTAAAAATATTTTTACATTCAATTAAAATTTAATAATACAATTTTAATATCAAACGTTGTATTTGTTAACAATAGTGCACAAGCAATTACCAACTTTCATTAACCTTACTGTAAAGTGTTACTGTTTACATTTTACGTAAGTATTAATTTAACTTAAACTGAGTGACAGATGATGACAAAAGGTAGTCTAAATGTACAAATAAGACAAACGAGCATGAACAATTAAATACTGACCAAATTTAAAGAAATTTAAGTAAGATTTAGTAACAAAACACACTTTGAGGCCTGATATGATGCGTTGGCTGATAAACCATAAACCATCACTCACGCACCTTGTTTTTATCAGCCTCCCTCACTCATTGCTGCAGTTCACTCCTCTCCAAACATCCTAAAGTCTTCTTTTCTCTGTCCCTGCACAGCCTGCAGGGGATAGCTGCTGGAACAAGCGCCGAGTGGTCAAGACTGAATAAATCCAATTTTTGTGCATAATGGCATTTCCGTCTGGACTCACCCCAAGTCAATCCACTCTCGGGAGACCTCTGCATGAGGTGAAAAAAGCAGAATTAGGAAGTGGACAGCCATCTCCATTAAATGTAAATTCACTTAATTCATTTAATTACAGTCTAAGGATGGGAAAACTGCAAATGACTACTGTACTGTAAGTTCCTAATTATCTCTGGAAAACACTAAAACAACTGCACTTAATTAATCCTATAAATTTCCTAGGCATGAAATGTATAAATAAATGTTAAAGGGGTCATCGAGTGCCCATTTTCCACATGTTGATATGATTCTTTAGGGTCTTAATGAAAAGTCTATAATATACTTTGGTTAAAAATTCTCAATGGTTGTGTAAAACAACACCCTTTTTACCTTGTCAAAATGAGCTCTGCAAAAATCATCTCATTCTAAGGGACTGTTCCTTTAAATGCAAATGAGCTTTGCTCACCCCGCCCCTCTCTTCTCTCTGTGGAGAGATGAGCCTGTTTACTTTAGCCGCATTTAGCTGCGTTTAACCACTAAACTTGCTAACTAGCACTTTATTAGGAAAGGCGATCGCAAATATTCATAAAAAAAACCCTTATACTCACTTCTGCTGTAAGTGAAGCTGGATCACGAATGATTTGCGCGAACATAGACGGATATATGTAGATCGGTAGGCGCATTCCATTCACAAACAAACGTAATCTACTGCATCTTCAGCAGCTCAGATGTCGGGAGTAAATGACGACCACTATGTTCATTATTACATCCAGCAACACAACACCTCAATTGCTCAATCTGAGATATTCTTGTCTAACTTACATCCCTGCTCTGGCATCGAAACAATGGAGGTCTGACTGTTACGGCTGATCTGAGGTAAGATGCTCATGTCAATCAACTATCGTGGGAGTGGCCTCTGTCGGTGTGACGCCACAACATTTTTATCATTATAAGGTAGATTTGTACATACACTGTCAACACACATTAATGTTCAAACAACATGTAAAAGTGAACTTTGCATCCGATGACCCCTTTAAATGTTATTAATCAGCAATAATATATGATATTTTATTCATTAGTGATCATAAACAAACCTTTTTTTAAACTAATGATGCTTTCAGATCCTTTTTTTCAATAACTGCCTCTTATATAAGGCATTCCAGTGACCTCATAACCTTTCTAGTTACATTCACCAACTCGAAGATCCAATTTAGGGAAGTGACCTAAACTTGGCAAGCTGCGGGTGATGCTGTCTTGCGCCTGACCTTTCCCACCATAGTAATTGCTGTAACAAAGTTTGAAGACAGACTTTTAACACATTGAACTTTCTACTCACTAGTGTCTCTCTGCAGCTTTGTCGTGATTCGAGGAAATCTCTAGTAACTTAATTGTGTTCATGGATTATTATTTGATTTCAAGTGCACACAATACTGTTAAATGTACTTCAGAAGTACTAAGAAACAAATAAATAGCTCAGAATTTTTCAAATGTTGAGTATAATTGCTATTTCCCAGAATTACAAGTATGTAATTTGTTCCTGTTTGGAGGATTTGAAATCATTTTGAAAATAAAAGAAGTTTTTTTTCTCTTTTCTTTTGGAAATAAAATGGCATACATTTTGGTATTAATGGCTCTAACCAAAATTAGAACCATTAGTGTTGCTATATACTGCCACATGACCAGGTCCGATGCTACCGCCCCCCAACCCCCCACAAACACACACACACACACACACAATCACCATCTTAAGTTACACAGATGTCCCACTGGAGTAAAAGGGGTTAAGTGCTTTGCTCAAATGCACAACAGCTCTGTTTCACAGATTGCCCTTTGGTTTGTGAACCTACAACCTTTCAGAGTGCACAGAGCTTTAACTACTAGGCTACGCAGAATCTGTATATACCAAATAATATATAAGCAATATCAACACGGCTGTGATTCGGCCTAGGTAATCACAGCGTGCTGATATACAGCCATATCGCATGGCAACATGTGTGATAGTGTGTTTATACAACAGTTTGACGGCACGTGTGTAAATAAAAAAGAGACAACAACAGTGTCTTTAAAAACCCTCTTTTGTGTGAACTATTTCCTTCCTCCATGGATTCAAATATCAGTTTGACAATTTAATACCTGAGCCTAAGCCTCCGTTACTAATTTGAAAACGTCACTTTAGAGCTAGTAACGAAGGAACATTGAGTTGCTTCATTGAAAACTTGCTATATTACTGTATTAAAAGCTCAATGTATTATGAGAGATGGATTGAGCAAGTGTGATTACGTGCATCTGATACAGCATTCATTCTTCAACTTAATCTAATATTCACAATAAAACATTAGTTTGAATGTCCGCTGAGGAATGTCATATCTTTGTCATACTATCCTTTCATCTGCTAAGGGTGATTTCCGATGACATCTGCGTGCGCATTATGGGAGAAAAACACTGGTACCAAGTGGAGTGAAACAGGAAAAGTGCACGGAATAAGAGATAAAATGTATTGTTGTGCCTTTGGATATCAGAATTGGAATGCAAATCAACTTAATAGAATACGGTCATCAAAAACGCCATTTGAAGCTAAACACAGGTGTTTAAACAGACTAATGGATGAAACCTGTTATGATTACTCTCCTTTTAAAGGGGTCATCGGATGCCCATTTTTCAGTTGATATGATTCTTTATGGTTTTAATGAAAAGTCTATAATATACTTTGGTTAAAAATTCTCGACGAGTGACGAGCTGCTCAGAGAGATTGTTTACTTTAGCCACATTTAGCGCGTTTAGCCGCTGAACTTGCTAACTAGTACATTATTAGGAAAGGCGATCACAAAGATTCATAAAAAAAAAACCCTTATAATCACTTCTGCTGTAAGTGAAGCTGGATCATGAGTGATTCGCGCGAACATAGACGGATATATGTAGATCGTAAGGTGTTTTCCTTTCAGAAACAAACGTAATCTACTGCATCTTCAGCGGCTCAGATGTCGGGAGTGGGCCCCGAGGTCTGGAACTGAGAATTACTGGTTTAAATCAAACTTATGCTTTAAAATTAATCATAGCAGGTTTTATCAATTAGTCTGTCCATTTAAACATCTTTGTTTAGCTTCAAATGGCGTTTTTGATGACAGTATTATATAAAAATGATTTGCATTCAGATTCTGACATCTAAAGGTACAACAATACTTTTTTCCTCTTATTCCGTGGATTTTTCCCATTTCACTCCACTTGTTACCAGTGTTTTTCCGACACCACAATGTGCACGCAGCTGCAAGTGATGTAACTGTAAAATCTACTCCAAATCGGTCTGTATCTCATGTTAGAGCACTATAAAGACATCAGAGTCGGCGGAAATTCCAGAAGATCTCGTCAAGGTAAGGCTGCTTTCGGTGGGGTCACTACATTCTGGCCTAAAAACTCTTCATTCTGTGACACAAAAACAGTATTATTTATTCAACTGTAGTGTTTTTGGGCATCTGCCATGACACTCGCTGTGAGAAATACTGCAAGCAGAGTGATACAAATGGTGAAACGGTTGGAGTTTCGATATCACTAGAATATGGCACCCTAAGAACCATTTTGGTTCTAAACACAAATACCTTATTTTCTCACTATAAAAAAAAAAACATTTTGTGTAATGGAAGTTACACACTCTTCATGAAACCATCAATGCCAATAAAGAACCTTTATTTTTAAGCGTGTATTTAAGGGTTTGCACGGCTTAATGCTTTTATAAGATGTTGACAATTTGTTGAAAGTCACAAATGTTAACAACATCATTTAAAATATTTTCTGCACAAAGAAATGTGCAGTCACCAGTGTTAATCTGCATTTAACAATGACTCATCCAGTGAATTTATTATAAAGTAAAAACTATTCATTTTATAACACTTTTCAAAGCTCAGTGTAAAAAGTAAATGTTTGAGGAAACTAGAAATCGGTCTAAATGTTGTCGCTTTCAGTGTTTGGTGGCTATATCTAAAAACATACAATTGTAGTCAATTAAATTGCTATCTATGTCAGGATACAGTAATAAAATCAGAAATATGAGAAGGACCTTGAACAGATAAAAGAAGCGTTATTTTAGGAGTAAATAGCCTAAAGCTATGATTCTCAGTGGAGAAAAAGCAGAGATGAAAATGTTAAAAGACTTAAATCTAAGAAAAGAGGAAGAAGCCATGGATGAAAAAGAAGAAAGGACTGGAAAGAGTCACTACGGCTTTTCTGGGGCCATGGCCTCGAAACTGAAGAAGCTGCCAAACGAAAAGCGAAGAGATTGAAGAGATTTATTAGCATATTCTTGTGAAGACCTAACCTGGAGCTACAGACAATTGAGTTCACTCAATTTAATTTTTAATTATAATTACATTATAATTCAGAATCTGCCATGTAATAAGAAATAGGCATTGGACCAAAGTACATAATTCTCTGAAACCACCAGAACAAGTAATAAACATTTGAGTGATAATCTTCCAGATACTTACGCACTATCACACGCACATACCCAAAGCTCTCGGTAAACACAGCATTATCGGTGCAAATGAAACTCGCATTCAGACAGCCTGTTATTGTGAGGGCTTTTCAGCAACCACTGCAATCACACAACAATGTGGCACTCTCAATAAAAGACCAAGTGTTTATAAATGCATCCTTTTATGCAGAAATATTGGCCTTTCCTAAAAAATGTCAACGGGAACAGTCTTTATGGATAAACAAGACAAACAAGAGTGTGATGTTGGTTATTGGATTCAGATTAGATAGATAAAATCAAAAATCACAGTACAGAACACCATACCACTGGTTCCTACATGCATTGATGGGTTATGTCTTACAAGCTGACACTGCTAAATAGATGATTTACTCTGTAGGGTTTGTTGTTTTGAAATGCGTAATTGCTTGATACAGTACAATTTACCGGTTATGTAAGACCTTGGCTTCAATGAAACTACATCGCTATGCCAGAACCGACCAGCAGAACACAATCCAATAACTGTTTCTATGGTGAGATCTGTTGAGCAAAATAAGAAAAAGAGAGACAACAAGAGGAAATCATGCAAATGAAGTAATTAAAATACCAAAAAAGTACAAATGAGAAAGAGGAAAAGGTTGCTGACCTCAACACGGTGCTGCAACGAGACATGTATACAAACTATTTTTTTTTACATTAGCTGCATTGTTGTAAAGGATGCTTCAAGACAGTTAGATCTGAAAAAGAAAAATCAACTGAAAACAGTGAATGACAGATATGATTTCTAGAAAGAGTTACACAGAATGAATCAATCAAATCACAGAGGCTGAAGCCAAAAGAAAAAATGACTGTAAGAGCGAAAAGAGAGCTGTGATGTGGAAAAGAGATTGACTGCTAAACAAATATAACGAATTGGTTGAAACCATGAAATGTTTTGACATGCATATTTCGTTTTCGCATGAAAACACTTTCAAAACACACACTACACACCAACTAACCATGATCTACCCTTTCTAACTGCAAGGCAGGTGGCATTCATACGTGTAATACATTTGCATCTAATAAAATGGATAAATGGATATACGGACAAACCCCCCAACCCCGCCCCTGTCATATTTATCTGTGGTTACATTGTTTATTTGGTCAACTTTTAGGATTGCACTAGCATACAGATCAGCCTCAGTGCTAATATTTGCACTAAAAGCAACAAACCTTCAATTTTGACTGCATGGGGTCTTTAGGAAAAAAAGAAGAATATAAAAAACATAAATCATCAGTCCAGCAAAACATCTTTCTGTGCAAAATCTTTTTGATTGCTGTGCAAACGGTGCAAAATGAAACATTAAAAAGCCGATCTGCCAAGGGTCGAAGGTTTGTTTTTCATTTCCATTTTTATAGCCAAACACACTCCACATCAGAATGAAAACAGAAAAGGGCGGTTTTTGAGTGAGAGGGCAACTAATGTTATGACAGAAAACTTATGTTTGCTCAAGCTAATATTATGCTTAAAATACTGTAAATGTAAAAACAACAAAAAGTATTGTCATTCATCAAAGAGCCAGAGCTAAGAATTCTGAGTAGACTGGCAGGAGCAGGCAAACTTGAAGTGCGAAAGATCCCAGCATGCATTTAAGAGCATTCGCCTGCAGTTATAGAATATGCATGCGCCATGTGAGAAGCTCATATGAATATGACTCATGTGCGAATATAAGGCATGCGTTGTGCTTTTCAAACGTGACCTTGACAAGCTCTTTACAGTGGGACAAATGGCTCATAGGCTTGAGTGAGCAGGTCTCGCTATTCCTTATACAAACAGGCTGCAATGAATTCCTGACATAGCTGTTCATAATACAACAAGAAGGCTATTGAGAACTGCAGACATATATTCTCACCCAAAGAGAATGATGATAGTTGAGGTTGTACTGATTTTCATTTCATCTGTGCAACAGAATAATTCTTCTGAATCATTCTCTTAATTAACCATCTGATCTGGTTCACAAAATCAGTATAAAATGATTCACTTACAAAATCTGACTCAGTTCAATTCAATGACTCCATAATATGGTCACTCTTAAAGTGATAGATCACCCAAAAATGAAAATTCTGTCATTAATTACTCATCCTCATGTTGTTCCAAACTTGTAAGACCTTTGTTCATCACCCATCTCTCTTAGTGCATTGTCTGTATATTCTGGTTAGAATAATTAAGGCTGGGCAAAAAATTGCAAGTTATCCTCTCGTTTGAAACCTTCAGACATGTTTACGAAGACTGTTTTACATACAGTACAGCATGTCTTCTTCTGTTTGCAAACAAGGTGCAGCGCATCCGGGATTTATGTCAGAACACCGGCTCCCTTCATAAAATTAAGTTGTCAAACTCCGGTCCTGGAGGGCCGCAGCTCTACAGAGTTTAGATGCAACCCTAATTAAATACACCTGATCCAACTAATCAAGTTCATCAGGCTTAATTGAAAACTGCATAGTATGTGTGTTGAAGCAAGGTTGGAACAAAACTCTGCAGGGCTGCGGCCCTCCAGGAACTGAGTTTGACACCCCTTGATTAAACCATTGATGTCACATTTTAATGATGTCCTTACTACCTTTCTGGGCCTTGAACAATGTAGTTGCACTGCTGTCTATGGAAGGTCAGAAAGCTCTCGGATTTCATCACAAATATCTTAATTTGTGTTTTGAAGATGAAGGAATGTCTTAAGAGTTTGGAACGACATGAGGCGAGTTATTAATGACATCATTTTCTTTTTTTTTTAGTGAACTATCACTTTAAATGTTATTCCAAATCTGGACAACACAACACAAAAAGAATTTTTTTGGATGCAATTACAATTAATGACGACTGACCAAAAAGAATCCAAAATTATCTTTAAAGTGGTCAGTATGAGCCTGTGCACTATATTTAAATTCGCCTGAAGCTATATGATACATTTGTGTGAAGAGCAGACTGTCCATAAGTAGTAATAAAACAGCTGCTCTTAAAGGGACAGTTATTCCTAAAAATGAAAATTCTGTCTTTATTCACTCACCCTCATGCCATTCCAAATCTGTATGACTTTCTTCTGTGCAACACAAGAGAAATGCTCAAATATTTACAAGTTGTTTTTCCCCACTGCATTACTATTAATGAAGACCGATCAAAAAGAATGAAAACGTATCATTAAAATTATAAACGTGTTTGTGCTCTATATTCCAAGTCATCTGAAATCCTAGGATAGCTTAGTGTGAAGAAACAATAGTTCGTAAGAAAAAGTGATGTCTAATTCATGAATGAATCATTCTTTTTGATTGTTCTTCTCATTCTTCCTTCTGAAGCATTCACTTAAAGGTACAGTTCAGCCAAAAATGAAAATTCTGTCACTCACCCTCATGTCGTTCCAAACCCGTAAGACTTTTGTTTATCTTCAGAACACAAATTAAGATATTTTTGACGAAGTCCGAGAGCTTTCTGAGTCTGACTCTTCATCGACAGCAATGCAACTGACCAGTTCAAGGGCCAGAAAAACAGTAAGGACATCAGTAAAACAGTCCATTTATTCACAAATCAGATTGATTTAGTTCTCAAGATCAATTCACTAATTCCATAAGACTGATGTTAAATTTTGGTCTAAGCTATTATATGACTTCAGAAGACTTGTTATATAGCACACAAATTGTATGGACCACTTTAATGATACTTTTGTGACAATCTATGAAGCTCCAGGCTCTGTTCATTGTAACTGCATGTAAAACAATGACCATCACTTTCTTCAAATGTTAGTCATACAGGTTTAGAACGACATGAAGGTAAGTGATGACAGAATTGTCATTTTCATGTGAACTCTCAATTGACTGACTGAGGTGCTCTGAGTTCATACAGGAGCCAGTGTGACAATATAGACTGAACTGCTGTTAAATAAAGACACCCGAGCAGAGGGAGTTTTCAAAAGGCAGGGCAAGAGATGCTCTGAGCTGGGTAATCGGTTAATCTGCCCAGTCAGTGAGCATATGAGTCACACGCACAGTTTGAGCATCCATTTACCGAGCTCATTGTGCGGACTATTACCGTTTCTCTCACGTCCAGTCAAAAGCACTGTGCCAGCCATTCTATACGAACAAGGCCGCGATTACAGGGCCGTTTGAAAAGGCCCAAAGGAGGCTCATTTACGGCCTCTTCAGCGAGCCCAGGCAATTTCTCATAGACACAAGCTACTGCTTCCTCAATCATAGTCACACAGACACACTGATCACGAAAATACAGAAAGATGGAAAGCAGAATGCTGAAGAAGAGGGAAAACGCGAGAGCGCGAACCAGAGCGTGGATGAAAAATGATCTAGCACGACTTTTACAGCGAAGCATTTATCTCATGAATCACAAGAAAGGCAAGGCCTCTCTCATCAAGAGCTGCGTAGAAACCATGAGTGCTGAAGAGAACGTCCTCCTACAATTTGAGAAATTATCATATTTTAAAAGATTTCCTTTTTTTGCAAGTGGACAACAGTGAGCAATAATGGGCTTTAAAGAAACAGTTTACCCAAAAATTATAATTCTGTCATTTACTCACCCTCTTACTGAACCTGTGTGACCCTTTCTTTCTGTGGAACACAAAAGAACATACAGTATTTAAAAGGGCTGGGTTTTGACACAGACTTGTGATTTAATTCGATTTGATATTATTATTTTTTTGGACATATATCAGGTACAGTACAGGCAAATTTTCTCAAAAAAAAAACAGCTGTAAAATACACATGATAGTCAGTTGGTACATTACTATAATATTGAAGGTTAACATGATCTGATTTGTATACAAATGCTTAAATTACACGCAGTAAAGCTTTTGTAATAACAAAGTTACATAATTATATTTCTGCTCCAATTCGTTTTTTATAATATAAACATTAAAATGGTGGCTGTCATAAAAACATGGCGGATTTATTCAAACAAATTTAAAACATGGAGGAACAGTAAAAATGATCATGAATATGTTATTGTGCCTATT
>NC_066878.1:8143621-8242797 GCF_022985175.1 Labeo rohita
CGAGCTTGCGGCCACACAGTAAACAGTTTGCTACAATGTATCAAACAAACGCTTCCAAACAACCGACTTCATGGAAAAGTCTCTCAGCGCGGGAGAGCAGAGGAAGCACTGTTGCGTCATCGGCAGCAAGACTGTAAACATACTCGGGACACTTACTACTTTGTCCATGAGTTTCCATGTCTTCTCTACGGTCCGACGGTCCGCGGCCGCCTGCTTGGGGGGTCCGACAGCGTCCTGGATGGCGTCAATAATGCCTAAAATACGGCCTTTCCGATTGTTAGGTGGGCGTCCACTGAGAGCAGTTGCCATTTTCTGCACACTGTAACACACAGAAATGTTGCACCTGAAGGCAACAAAACACATGTGGGCAGATATGTGACAGTATAAATGAGCTGTAGCAGCACCGAAAACCTTAGGTTTTCTATATCAGTCCAGCGTTTGATACAAAGTCAAGTCTAGTCAAGATACATTGAAATGCTTGAACTTTGTTCTATAAGCAATAACAACGCCATTAACCTATTTAATCCACTGTTACATGTGTGAACATTAGTTGGAAACCATGTTTAAGCATACAATATACAAATACATCTATCATATACGCTACATGTAATGTTATTAACGTCTAATAATAAACATGTCAGCGGTCACTACTGTCAAACCCAGTGTAAAACCTTGAATAAATCACATTCGTAAAGTTTTTAAAACTTTTTCAGAAAAAAGCATGTAGTTTGTATAATGAGGTTGTCTATGCGAGTAAAATACACGTGCCCAGTTAATATTTTGGGATTAAACTGTTTAAAATCCACCCTGCAAAAGGGCTACATTACTGCACTATTTAAAAGCAGCATGTAACAAAATTCGCTGTAGTAAGAAACGCAATTTGATGTTTAAAGCCTATGACACTTTATTAGCCAAAGCAAGGATCTTAAATTCACTGTAAATCGCTGCAAAATGCTCTTTTGTATCATCTATAAACTCCAGACTTACTGCGGCAAAAGGAAAACAGTGTAGCTGCCAAGACAGGGAATGTCAGAGTTCCTGAGTTGAAGCTTTAGGGAGGTCCCCACAACAAAATACAACAAAAGCAACAAAAACACAGCGCCAATGTCGGGAAACTGTTACATCTCTGCCCAGATGTTAAGAAACTAGAAGCGGCTGTTCCGTATCCTCACGCAGAAACCGCTTAAACGCAGTACAATCCCGCTTTTCTCGCTGTCTGATATGGTCGTGTCACTGCTCGCTTAAAAATCAGTACTGGAACAAGAAAGCAGAGAAAGCAACAAGGAGGAGCCGAGCGGGCGGAGCCGATGAAGCAATCGCTCTCGAGTGGCCAATCAGAATGCGGGAACGCTCTCGGAGGTGACGGAGTCCTCCAATCGCCAATTAGAGTTGAGACTTTAAGTGCATGCTTAATATTTCCGTAAATGAAGAGGCAATGAAATCGTGCAAAGCGTTTTGTAGGTTGTTCCTATTATGCAAATTGTACATTCAGCCGTCTTCACTTTCTCCGATGGAAACAAGTAGTATGGCAAGCCGTTTTAGCATTTATTCCTGTAAAATACCTCAAATATTTTGTTACGTATAATTATGTATAATAACCAGTACCTAATCCAATTGTGACAAGTATATTTTTTTATTTTCACTAGCTATATTTAATAGATAACTGCACTTGTTTAAATAGCAACCAACGTCTATTTAATTAACAATCACTGTCAACTTATTAGATACTAGTACTTATATTCTGTTGTCACTGTCCAGTAACTATTCCATTGCTACTTATAATTATACTAGTAACAAATGGAATAGATACTAGTATGTCATAAATAGCTACTGCTAATACAAAAATAGACACTAGTAACTGTAAACTAAGTAATACCTGGAATAAACTAAGTAATAACTGGAATAATACTAGCTGAAATTCTACTTCAACTTCAGACCCCCATATTCAATTGACCCTATGTAAAAACTCACCTTCCTTAGTTACTGTTGCTATGTCTGACAAACAATGCAGCTCTCACACTATACATTCTCACGCAGTGAAAAATACATTGCGGAGCAAAGAGGAAACTGACAATGCGTCAATACAAGACTTAGCTTTAAAAAGTTGTAATTTTTAAGAAATTCAAACAATAAATACCATTTCGTGGCTCTTTAATGTGTCATGACAGGTCACTTTATTGCCTTATTAGATCAATCGACACATGAACTGATGGTCTTTTCTTATTTACTTAAAGCATGAGATAAACGTGAATGAACATCAGAACGTATTTTATTTTAACCACGGAAAGATGTCAGTATGCACATTTTTTCAAGTTTAAGTCCAGCAAAGTTAATCTACTCTGCTGTTTAATTTGTTTGTCTGACAAAATGTTGAATTCTGCATTATGATTGGTCAAATCGCCTGTCAATCAAACTGTTTGCGAAGGGTCAACTGCAAAAGTTTGCTATTTGTTATTAGCAACACTAGAATTGTTGAATTGGGAAAGTGACAAGTACCAATGAAATAAGTACTAGCATCTAATGAATAATTTAATAAAATAAGCAGGCTAATACTTAGATATGACTATATTAGTTAGTTTAAAAGAACAGATGTTAAATTGGCTTTCCACAGTCCAGTTGTTTAGCTGCCCTATAACCACGTGGGCCACTGGCGGAACATTTTGTCTTGATTCTTTAATAAGAAATGTCTTGCTCTTCCTCTTCTGCGTATTCTGTCTTCATCTCCTTCAGTTCATCTTCCTCATGTTTGTACTCTTAGTTGGACATTCACAGTCATGGAAAACCTGGAAATATCTGGGATTTCAACATTTTCACTTCTAGGCCTGGAAAAGTCAATTCATCCAGAGTTTTGTACATTAAGACTTGTTTTGCTTGTAAACGGTTTATATTTTTGAAAGAGTTCTTGGATAGAAAGGTCTGGCTTTGAATTTATGATCTTATGTTCAGGTATATCAAATCCTATTTTGTAAATACATAACAACAAACAGCAATATTTTAGACTGATATTTCACTCATCCTATCCCACTCAGACCAGCTGCATATGGATTTCATATTCTACTTTTTAATTGTCTATACAGAAAACTCACTATTAAATCTAACAATTACAGTACAAGAATGAGTACTTCTCTTCACAACCTCTGTGAAAATGTGAAACTGTGAGGTCAAACCACTACAAAAACAGCATAAGCACTCAACAGAGTAACAGGAAGTAGCAAAAACAATGAAACATCTTTGCACCTGAAGGCACAACAAAATACGCAGACACTAAGAGCAGACTTGTTTATTCAGAGATGATATAACACAGTCTGATAATGGTGCAATTCATCAATCAGCAAAGGAAATCAGAAATTTAAGACATGACTCATGCAGGGTTTTAAAATATCCAGAAAATGCTCAGACATGTTTAAATGGAACTATTTATGTGGTTACTACATATCCCTTCTACTTCACAGAGAATAATCAGTTGCTTTCAAAGAATGAAAGAAGATTTCATAACGTCCTGGCTTGTATATACTGTCTGATGGCGAATTTGAAATGTTAAACTTGCCCCCATCTGTGGCAAAGCACCATGGATGATGTTTGTAATGAGAATGGAGGTCCCTGGGGCCATGACCAGGAGGTCACACGATACAGCAGAGCGCTTATTAAAGCACAACGCTCTCAGTTCCACTTCCATGACACTACGCACACACACACACACAGGATATGTGATCCAACGTCTCCAGGGCATATCTTTCAGCAAAGAAAAGAGAGCAGATAGAGAAAAAGTTGCACAAGATGAACAATCATATCATTACAGGGGCTGATGTTGACACACACACATATGAAAATGAATAAATTCATATACATTTAAAACTCACCATCTCAGTATGGCACGACAGGATGTAAAGCAATTGCTTGAAGGGTCAGCATAACTGATTTCCTCTCAAAAGTATCAGACGGTCAGCATAATATCTTGCTTCTCTGTTAGAATGTGACCCTGCTTTCGATTTCCCTTTTCCTGACCTGTGGAGGTCAAGTATGTGATAATAGTTTGGAGGGGAGGAAGCAAAACAGCCCAGAGTGAGTGGTCAGTCAATAACCCTCAACATTAACTTAAACCATTAATAAAACCAAACAAACAAAAAGCAACAATCAATAATATACATTTCGACGTATATATAGTGGTTGACTGAAGTGATGAAAAATATCAACAGCATGTTGAGTCATCATTTCTCTGTTATGACTAAGCACACTTCAGTATTTCAGAGCGAGATGTCTTTCAGGATGTCTGTGGCCTGTTAATAGTGTGTGAAACGTGACAGTCACAGATTGCATTGTACTCACAGGATTCACAATGAAGGTGTGGAGGTTCACAGTGAATTGTCAAGATTATCAGGAATGGTTTGCCTCGTTTCGATAACAATTTTGTTTTTGGCAAAAGGGCGCGGTGATGTCATGAAGTATTGCACAACGATTCCCTCGATATTTGCTGAGAGGTGAAATTATGAAACTCTGTTGCCATAAGATATAAGAATTTCAAACTCATCCGCTTTCCGTACAGGAAGTCGTATGGCAGTGAGCTAATTCAATCAGTGAGTTATCATGTGTGCCAGTGCGTGTTCAGGAAATGTAAAAGGCCTTATTGTGCCCACGGGGACGACCGGGGGGCAATTCGCTTTAGAGTGGCCTGATTGTAAGGAGAGTATTATGCCTGCTCTCAACTTATCTGTGGCCACTTAACTTCCATAGAACTGGATGACATCCAGCGCCTTCATCTGTGAGCTACACAGAATAAATGCAGGCCTACCTCACTCGCTATCTCTGTCGCTCAGAAGCAAGTGGGTTACTAAAGTTCACATAAGATCTGTACCACAACAAAAAAAACACAAATGTATCACTTTTAAATGTTCATCTTAACTCATGTGGTTACTTAGTGTTAAAGCGATAGTTCAGCCAAAAATGAAAAATCTGAAAGTAATTACTCACCCCCATGTCATGTCGAGAGCTTTCTGACCCTGCATAGACAGGAACACAACTGACACGTTTAAGGTTCGGAAAAGGAGGTGAGGACATCAATAAAATCCTCCATGTGACATGAATGGTTCAAAGAAGCTGTTGAATAAAGTAGGGCCCTATGAAATCCGTTTTATTTTTTCCGAAATTCTGTTTCATTTTTTTTTTTTTTCCAAATTCCATTTTCATTTTTCTGAATTCTGTTTTTTCCCCTCTGTTTTAATTTTTCAGGCCTCCTTTTTAATCCTATTTAAATTATAGTGTATTAATCAAAAAGAATGTCTGATTAATTAAAATCTTTAACATCAATGTATTAAAAGTTTAACAAAAGTTACATGCTTAGGGCCCTACGAAATGTTTTATTCTTGGCCACCTTCTGTTTTATTGTTACCAAATTCTGTGTTCTAACATGTCTAATTATAATAAAAACAAATTTCATTTATTCTTACAATAGCCTTGTGAATTTTTTCCACAGAAATTCTGTGTTGTGTATTTGCATTTTTCTGATTATAAAATGAATTAATTTCGTTTGTCTTTTAATTAATAAAAATTCAAGTCTTTTTGGCAAATAAAAGTTTTACTATTTATAAATTTACTATTAAGAAATATATGATTATTCCTTCAAAATACGGTTTTAATCATTTTAGTAGTAGTAGTATTACATACGTATGTACATTCTGCTTAACAATGTCCTTACTAACTTTCTGGGCTTTGAACGTGTCAGTTGTGTTGCTGTCTATGCAATGTCTATGTCTATGAAGCTCTTGGATTTCATCAAAAATATCTTAATTTGTGTTCGGAAGATGAACGAATGTCTTAGAGGTTTGGAACGACATGATGAGTAATTAATGACAGAACTTTTAATTTTGCTTTCTAGGCAATTGATGATTAAGAAAAACTATCAGTGGTCATGCAGCAAAACAAAACAGATTAAAGTCCAACTGGTTTTTGGAACCTGTTAGCTGGCTTCTTACTGGTCTAAGAAGGTCTACCAGCCCAGTCAGTTCCCTACCAGCTGGTATTTCAAATCTAAACTATGTTGAACCAGCAGCTGTTTCTAAAACACTAAAGATGGATTTTCCAACGGTCATGTTTTGACTTGAATAGCCGGGATACTGACTTCAAAAACCTCCCTTGTGATTCCCATGGTTGGACGGTTTAGCGGTTTGTTCTGGTAATGGTATAGTAAACAAAGACTTCGGCAAACAAACATAATTATCCGGCCCCGACGGTCCAAGGCCTGCCAGGACAGGAGATTGTTACCCACTATTTTTCTCTGACAATAGAGTTTCCTGAGGCTGCAACCAATAGCTATGCTAAAATTAACTTTCTATTACTGTTAGACACAGATTTAATGCAAAAGCATGGATATTCACCTAACCTTTTAGTGGTTTTGGTCTGAACTGTGTCTTTCCTCTCAAATATCTTTCTGTCGTTCTTCTTGGTTAGCGTCAGGCTGTGTATCCACAGCGATGCCCATGGCAACGGAGCTATATAAAGATTCATGAAAGGCTGTGGCACTGAGATAAGACATAGAAGTTCTGTCAGAGAGGAAACAGCTAAAGATGAGAAACAATCCAGTCAACCAGAAAACCACACAACCTCTAATCTGTACTGCAGCCGGTCTTTGGGCAACTTTGTATCAAACTTGTTTATCCTCACATGCATATAAAGAGAAATGCGCACATACACACCGGCCTCGCTCTGTGGCCTCCCAATGAGGTCGCATAACTGCACCATCATCGCCGTCATCATTATAATCATGTTTATCATCATGTCCTGTCTACATGTTCAAGCACTGATTCATGTCTTCTTAAAGAAACAGTTTAACTAAAAAAAAAATGTACTCACCCTCACGTCATTTCAAATTCATGACTTTCTTTCGTCTGGGGAACTTAAAAAGAGAATTTTGAAGGATTGTGCCGGTTGCTTGTTTAATTACATTTATACTAGAGGCTTTTAAAGGAGTAGTTCACTTCCAGAACAAAAATTTACAGATAATGTACTCACCCCATTGACATCCAAGATGTTCAGGCCTTTCTTTCTTCAGTCGTAAAGAAATTTTTAGAGGAAAACAATTCAGGTATTATCTCCATATAGTGGACTTTAATGGTGCCCGCGAGTTTGAACGTCCAAAATGCAGTTTAAATGCAGCTTCAAAGGGCTCTAAATGATCCCAGCTGAGGAATAAGGGTATGAATATTGGATATGTTAGCCTTACGGTTATCTATAAGCTAGTGTGCTCCAAAACAGTTACAAGTATTTGCATTCAAGCATTCAAAACTTACAGTCTCTAACTTCTGACAATATGGATCAATGATTTTGATGACATCACCCTGCACTTCAGCTTCACATCAAACTTTCTGTCCAATCAAACGCTCTCTAGAATCTGAAGCATCCCGTCCCCTACACTACAAATATACGCTGAAACCGCGGTTGAAATGGGTCACTTGGTTTACAGAATTTGTATTTTCTGTTCATTTCACTTTACAGGGGATAGGAAGCGATTCAGGCAATGTAAATATGCTTTCCGTTGGGACGCAAACCGCCATCTAGAGATGATAGCACGGACCAGAACATGTGCGTGAATTGGCGCAGACCATAAAACATATCGGAGCCATTTGAATTCTACACAAAATGCTATATTTTATAGTGATATGGATGAGACTGTAGCTGTTATACACTGTCAAATGCAGCTTTACTATAATCACTGCTGAGTTGTGGGCTATGACTAATTTCATGGGCAATGCAGACAAAATTACAATTTGAAATCAATCAAAATTTTTGCAAATAAAGCTTCATATTATGAAAATGCTACTTTTTACAAACAGTCATGGTAAAATTTGGTTCCTCCAATCTAAAAAAAAAACAAGAACCAAAAAAGAATCAAAAACCTTTGGAATCGAACAGGCGTAAAAAAACAGCAGACGGGCTGAATGAGAACACAAATTCACTCTCTGACAGCAGGTGGCACTTATAGAACAACAGCAATACAGTGTTTCTTTGGTTACAGCTGTAAACAGTGCTGTGCTTTTAAATACTGCATTAGCATGTATTCTACAGAGGTACAATGAAAAGAAAATACCATCTAAACTTTGCTGAAGACTGTCAGTTCCTCTCAGTAATATATTCATGTAAACCCCCAACCACCAGTATTCAGTATTTAGATTTTCTTCCGCATTTCACATATTGTGAACAGTCATCTTGCTCTGCCTGCTACAGTTTTTTCTCCTCTCTGGCTTCTGCTAACAGGTGGTTACAGTTGGGTTATTTCCCAATTATTTAATTAGTTGTGCATTATTAATAGTTTTAAAAGTAACCAACCCCGCTCAACTGACAACACTATCTACGTTGCTTAGCCACTTGTATGGTGCATTCACACGGGGCTTCGCCGTTAACGCTTCTTATGTACTTTGAATTGGTGGCGTGTCGGCGACGATAGCCTTTTGGGCAGCGTCCTGACATATGGCCCAGTTGCGATTTGGGTGTCCTGAGATTGAATCCTGCCTTGTGGAACTTTCCCAATCCCAACCCCTCTCTCTCTCTCCCACTTGCTTCCTGTTCTATCTCTACTGTCCCTTCAAGGAAAAATTGCAAAATCCCCAAAAAAATATTAATTGGTGATGTCATGCGTTGCCGAACTGTATTGTGGATGTGTTGCATTGCTTCACACTTTCAACTTTTTAAGTGCCAACACAGGTGTCAGCCAATCAGATACCCTAGTGCAGATGCTAGCCAATCACATTCATGCAACACCAGAAAAGTAAAGTGATTTGCTGTTGCCAGTATGACAGTCGCATCAGCACCAAGCTTCAGACACACCCTCCATCAAGTTGCCACCAGTGTTGCCAAGTCTGCGGTTTTCCAGTGGAATTGGGCTACTTTACCACTGTTGCCGTGGGTTGTTTTTCATGTCCGTGGGTTGAAGCGACCCCAATAACGTAATTTTGAGCCGGTGAAATGCTAATTTTACCAGGGTAACCCCACCAAAAATGTGTATTTTACCCCCTGGAATGCAATTTTTACTGGCGGACTCCCCTCGAAATGCGATTGGGCTACTTTTTACAAGTTTTGAGTAGCAATTGGGTGGGTTATGTTGTGAAAACCTGGCAACCCTGGTCGACACCGGTGCCCCATGTGAACGTACTGGTACCGGTTTGCCGTTGTTTGACACTGTGCATATTTCAAACTGGTTTACCATTTGAACTGGTATTTAACCTTATATTATCTTAAAAAAATATTATCAAAACTGTACACACAACAACTCAAGTCTATTGAAGACATACGAAAACTTTGTGTGAGGAACTTAATGCAAATTCAAATAAAAAAGTTTTAAAAAAAAAAACTGAAAAAAGTCTCCATACTCAAGGGGGTGAAAAAGTTACCTTTAAATGTCTGTATCATTAAACCAGATGTGTTATTGTTCAGAAGAGTTGCTATAAACATAATAGGTGCATCCGAAATCGCATCCTGTCTGAGTACATTTGATGAGAAACGAACTTTGTGACCTGATGAAAGATATGTATGAATGTGTATAGTTTGAATGAGATCTGGATGTACCGCAACTCCACTTCATGGGATAGTGAAATGTCCATCTTATGCACACTTCTCGGCAGAAGCAGTACAGGTCATCCGTGTACTGTTCACTTAATGTTTTATAAATTAAACCAGCTTAGGCTGGTTTTAGCTGTTTTTTACAGCAGGGATATAGTAGGGAAGTAAGCATATTCATACCAAACTGTTGCTCCGTAAAACATTTCTTTTAAAAAAGTGACAGTATCAGACATGGTGACACACTAACCATAACTCCTTCCCTGCATTCTGACCTTCAGATGTTTTTCTCCTGAGTTATCCAAACTGAACGTTTGACCGGGACAGGAAGTGGCAATGACGTTGTTGGGATGCGTGGGCTGTGGACCCTTACATCACTCGCGTAATATTTATCCCACTCTTCTCCTAAAATCACAGCGACACAGAGAGCCAGAAGAATGCGAACACTCAGGAAATGGCATCTGTGAGGAGGAGGAGGAGTAGGAGGAGGAGGGCCTGCTGTGCTCCATCGTCCTTAAAAGGAAGCAGCACTCCATTCCCAAACACAGAGCTCCGGATCCTCTGTTGTGAAATGTGATACCATCGCAGTATGTGCTCCACAAGACACAACTTCACTTTACCAATCCAGACTGGATTAAAACTTTAAGATATTAAACTATATTGAAGTCAAAAAAGTATTGTTTTTGTACTTTCGAAGAATACAGGTGGCTATAGTTTGGTTTCAGTTTAAGTTTGATATTAACTATTGCTAAGCTAACAACACAAGGCTATAATAAGCACAAAATAGCACATAGCACAAACAAATTGAGGTAAAATAGCCAATTACCAAATTCATATCAGTTTTTTAAGTGGGTTCTTGTCAGTAGGGAACTTCTAATTCTTTTTAACAGTTTCTATTCCATCAAATATGAGCAATACAAATAGCTATGGCTGCTCTTTTAACTAAAACTAAAACTATTTAAAAAAGAAATAAATAACATTTATTAACTGTAATAAAGCTGAAATGAAATAAAATATAAATATTAGATGAACAAACTTTAAAAAATAGAAATGTTTCCTTGAAAACTAACTATAATAAAATAAGTTAAAGAACTAAAATTACAAAAGACTTAAATAGAAATATTAAAAAGTTAAATAGAAATAACAGAAAAGCACATAGCAAAATAACTAAAACCTACACTGAAATAAAAATGTGTTAAAACTAAATAGAAGTATTAAAAAAACTTGACAGAAAGCAAATAGCTAAATTACTAAAATCTAAAATCTGAAACAAAACTTAAAATATAAAAGTAAAGGGTAATTCAAAATGTAATAAATATGATACAATAACGTATAAAAAAGGCAAAAGCAAACACCAAAATTACTAAAATTTAAATTTGGAACAAAGCTTAAAATATAAGTATAAAGGCTAATTAAAAATGTAATAAATGCTATACAAAAACATATAAAAATACAAAAGCATATACACAAAAATGACTCAAATTTAAAATCTGAAGCCAAGCTTAAAATATAAAAATAAAGGCTAATTAAAAATTTAATAAATACTATACAAAAACGTATAAAAAAGACAAAAGCAAACACCAAAATGACTAAAACTTAAAATCTGAAATAAAGCTTAAAATATAAAAAATAAAGGCTAATTAAAAAATTTAATAAATACTATACGAAAACATATAAAAATGACTAAAGCAAACACCAAAATGACTAAAACTTAATCCAAAAAAAAAAAAAAAAATTAAATATAAAAATAAAGGCTAATTAAAATGTAATAAATACTATACAAAAACAAATAAAAATGACAAAAGCAAACACCTAAATTACTCAAACTTAAAATTTGAAACAAAGCTTAAATTATATATATATGTATAAAAAAAAGGCTAATTAAAAAATGTATATATACTATCACTAATAGAAAAACATGTAACATACAAAGCAGACCATTAAGACTGATGACTGACAGAGAAATTCTTTAACTCAATGAATAACATTGTGTGGATTCAAATATCAAATTATTTTTAGGTTTACATATCTATAATGTGTATGATCTATATGTTGACTTTCAGGTCACTGCATGTGCAGACTCGAGTCACTGTGCCTGTGACGGACAGATAAAGGTGCATTGTTTTGTTTCAGTCACTGTGTGGTCTGAACACGCACAGCTGTGGCCGCATAACAGAACGGTTCCTTTAGTGCTACTTGTCGTTGAAATTAAGTGTAGACGCGTGACTTTTTACCAACTTGCCCAGACCACCATGACAGAATCTAATTAGAGTCATCGCAACTCCCAACATGCCTAGATGTGTGACACAACATACGGCCACATATAGGGACCACCTCATGGGACGCATTCTTGGAATTCATTTAGAAAATATAAGTGACAGAATCGAAGGGGGCAATGAACAAAAAATAACTATAGTATGTAATTTAACAGATATATGCTGCTAAATTACAGTTGTATACTGTAGATGACAAAACAGCATTTTGCTGTTAATTTCAAAAACAGTAGCACACTATATTTTTACAGTAAGATGCTGGCAACCACAGCTGCCAGTAGATTACCGTTTTTTTACAGGGACATTTTTTACAGTGTAGAGATTAAAATCAGGCCGACTTCAGCACAAAAACCCTGAATCATCCTATAAGATGGGTGATTAAAAAATGCTATGTGCAGAAAAAAATATGTGGTTGAAGTTATTCATTCTGATTACAAATGTCAGACTGTGTGGTCGGTATGTCACTGGATTATTTGTAAATCGCTTTGGATAAAAGCATCTGTTAAATGAATAAATGTAGATGTAAATTTGAACCAGTGGCACTCTAAATAGTTTTAGATTACGGGCCAACGATGGGAAAGTTGTGGCACCACCACATGGAAAAGACCAAGTGCATGAATATTAATCAGCTTAAGCTGATCTTTTCAGATTTTTAGACATTAATTAATATAATACATTGCCATGTGCAATTGTATGACCTTTCAGTGTTACACAGTGATTGATGGGACTGAAACACATGATCAAATTTTCCTATATATTTCTACATGACCTTTTAATATTAATTAATAATTAACCTGGAGTCTGTATAGCTCGTCTACAAGGTTTCAACCATTTTACATCAAGATATTATCTTATTCTATAAAAATGCTGGGTTAACAACAACCATTTCTGGGTTATTTGGCAACCCAGCGCTGGTCATATACAATATTTTTTATTCAATCTCAACTCAGTCTTTTACAACCATAAAATCTTCAAAAACATTCAGTAAAGATTTTAGGATGTGACAGGAGCAGCAAGAGCAGCCAATGGAAATCTGTGGGAAGAAAACTGCTATCAATAGGCTGTTCCAGTTTTTTAAATGTCTTATATTCATAATTTGTTATATTCGTGTTTGAAATGTTACATCAAAAACAGCTTTACCTCGTGCCAATGTCTGTCCGACATTTAAGTTTCAACCTGTCAAGCGCATAGTGCGACCACAGATGCAACAATGGCGCACTATCAGTATCGCTGCTGTAGTAGTCAGTACAGCACACAGAAATTTTGTTACATATAATAGCGATGTTGTGTCATGTTTCAGCCCTGGTCACGCATTCATTAGGCAGAAGGTCAAACTTCCATGGTGGCGCCAGGACGTCGTTCGCTTTGAGTGTAGATCCGGCGAATGCTACTATGTTCATTATTACATCCAGTAACAGAACACTTCAGTCGTTTAGGAGACATTCTTGTCTACGTCCCTAATCCAGCATCGAAACAATGCTGTTCATGCTGTTCAATGCTGAATCATACTGTTACAGCTCATTAGGGCGGGTCGAAGGTAAGACCAATCTATCGTGGGAGCGGCCTCTGTCGGTGTAACGTCACACAGACAAGATGCTGAGAATGGCTTGATTTGAAAAAGGGGAAATTATTTTTACAGATTAAATAATAACCACTGGATGGATTTTTATCATTATAGGGTGTTTGTGTACATACACTGCCAACACACATTTGTGTTTAAACAACATGTAAAGGTGAACTTTGCATTTGATGACCACTTAAAAAAAAAAAAAAAAAGGAAATAATGTGAGACCACAGATGTTTTCCCAACACCTGGGTAAAATATTTAAAATAACCCAATAAAATGAACCAACAAGCTGAACCCAGCATTTGGGTTAAAAAAAAATAACCCAGCACTTTTTAGAATGCAGAAAAACTACCCAGCTCCTGAGTAAAAATATTAAAAATAACCCAGTAAAATGACCCAACAAGATGAACCCAGCATTTGGGTAAAAAAAATATATATAACCCAGCATTTTTAGATTACAGAAAAACTACCCAGCACCTGGGTAAACATGTTAAAAAATAACCCAATAAAATGACCCAACAGGCTGAACCCAGCATTTGGGTTAAAAATAACCCAGCATTTTTCAGAGTGCAGAAAAACTACCCAGCACCTGGGTAAAAATGTTAAAAATAACCCAATAAAATGACCTAACAAGCTGAACCCAGAATTTGGGTGAAAAAGATAACCCAGCATTTTTAGAGTGCGGAAAAACTACCCAGCACATGGGTAAAAATATTTAAAATAAGCCAATAAAATGACCCAACAAGCTGAACCCAGCATTTGGGTTAACAAAAAAATAACCCAGCATTTTTTAGAGAGCAGGAAATCTACCCAGCACCTGGGTAAAATACAAAAAACAAAACAAAAAAAAAACAATACAATGACCCAACAAGCTGAACCCAGCATTTGGGTGAAAAAAAAAATAACCCAGCATTTTTTAGAGTGCAGAAAAACTACCCAACACCTGGGTAAAACAATTTAAAAAAATAACCCAATAAAATGACCCAACAGGATATACTCAGCATTTGGTTGTAAAAAAAAAAATAACCCAGCATTTTTTTGAGTGTTCATTCTTTTCACTCATGATCATGTGTACATATATCAATATTTCATTTAATAACTTCATTCTGACTTTTAAAATATGGAAACTAAAATACACATTATATACATTAACAAAACAAACTCAGAACTGCTTAAAAAAAAAAAGCATATCAGAGATGTGATTTAAATACAAGCCAACAGATGCTTCCAGTTTACTATCAGATGACTAAATGTAGTTGAGAAAGTGCCAATGATTCCAACACGCTAACAATTCCCTCAAACAACTGATGAAACCGGTTGAAATTACCACATCTCCCTTTTATACAAAGAGATACTTTAACTAAATCTGTGAAGGAGGGGAGAGCTTGAAGGCACGAAGTACGTGCACAAACCACTCTTCTGTGTGCCTTTTCAAAGAAAAAAGGAACAAGGATGTGGACCTTGAAATCTTTATTTCTCTGTTTTAGAAATAGCCATGCTTATTGAATTTGCCCGTAGACATTCATTCACACAGCACAAAGCAAACAGCAGAAACGGAAGCATGCAGACTGAGGTAGTGTGTGTTTGTACCACGATGTGACAGGGTTTGATTGTTCTAGTTATATAAATAGCTGCTTCAGTTGACATTTTTTGTCAAGCTGAGGTAAGTGCATAGGCCAGGTTAAACGACAAGCATATCGGACTTGTTTCCTCCAAAACAAGGCCCACTCAACAGGCCACAGGTGTGTTCAAAGCAGCACAAAGCGTTCAACCCACAGGAAAAAGAGTGGACCAAAGTCTCCTTGTGTTCAAATTACATGGTAACCCATGTAATTTTCAACTCCTCTTCAAAACCACAGCAATACCTTTCACTAGCTTTAGCTTCTAGCCTTCATGCTGCTTATTCAGCCCAAAACGCCCGTGGTGCCTTTCTCATCAGCTTCAGAGTTCCAGAAGCCTGTTTGAACATAAAGGATAAAGTTCAAACCTCAGCTTGGGAAATGCAGAAAAACCAGCGGGCTGCCGGAGATGGGATATTAATACTGTAGATTGAAACTGTCAAAGATAATATGGTTGTTGTGGAGGCCAAGCGTTCTATACAGCCTGTCATTGAGGAAATTATAGTTTATTCAAGTATATTTAAAGAGTGATTACTGTACTGGATTACACCAAAATGATGTGGGTCACATGTATGCGCATTAGCCATGTTATCTCATCTGCCACACTTCCACGTCTGTGGGAACGGCAAAGGATAAATGTAGGATGACGGCTCCATCTGAGGAGAGCTACTTCTCTACGCCTGTTGAAGCTCAAATATTCTGTCTCCACCCACACAGATGGATTCAACCCACAGACCTGCCAGGCACCAGACCAGCAGGGGGCCCCGATGAGCTGCTGTGGGTTCATATTTACTAGACCCGTAGCATAAGAAAAATACCGAAGTCGCATACTCTCTGAGTAGGTTTCTTCTAAAAAAGTATGTTCTATATCAGTGGTTCTCTGGTAAGTCACGTGACAATCAAAACAATGAATATTCATACTATACATATGTATGTTTCTAAATCTGACACACTCAGTTTAGTTCATGGATCTCCTAACGAGCTGATGATCTGAATCAGGTGCGTTAAATGAGGGAGATATACAAAATGTGCAGAGCCGTGGGCCCCGAGGACTGGAGTTGAGAACCACTGTTCTATATGAATATGTATAGTATAGTGGTGTCAAAATTAGCATTAACGCAGGCGATTATTTTTTTTCAGGTTAACGTGTTAAAAATATTTAACGCAATTAACATAGGGGCGGGGCTACATTTCCCCATTCCACTCACAACTGCTAAAGAATTGCTTCCTCGCATTACCAGATAATCTGCGCCAAACATCGGGACCGGTCGAGGTGCTCGACAAGATTTTTGCTCAGATTCTCGGCTTTAATTTCTCAAAAATGCAAGTTCATATCTCAGAATTCTGACTTTAAAATCCTGGCTTAGTCTAAGCCCTGTCTATGAAACCAGGCCTAAATTTTAAATCACACAATTCTGACTTTTTAACTCACAATTGCGAGTTTCTCTCACAATTCTGAGAAAAAAAGTCAGAATTGTGAGATTTAGGCCTGGTTTCACAGACAGGACTTAGACTAAGCCAGGATTAGACCATAGTTCAATTAGGACATTTAAGTAATTTTTATAAACGTGTTTTAGAAAAAACATTACCGGTGTGCATCCTGAGACAAAACAAAAACATTGATATATTTTAAAATAAGTCAGTGCAAGTTTCTTTTAATTTAAACAGCTCTGACTTACATTTTAATCTGGGACAAAAGTCAGAATTGCGAATTTATATCACACAGTTCTGACTTTATTACTCACAATTGTGAGTTTCTAACAATTTAGAGAAAAAAGTCAGAATTGTGCGATATAAACTTGCAATTCTGACCTTTTTCTCTGAATTGTGAGAATACTCACAATTGCGAGTTTCTATCTCAATCCTGTGAAAACAGTCACAATTGCGAGTTTCTACCTCACAATTCTGAGAAAAAAGTCAGAATTGCGAATTTATATCTCACAATTCTGAGTTTATTACTCATAATTGCGACTTTCTCACAATTCAGAGAAAAAAGTAAGAATTGTGATTTATATTTTAGAATTCTGACTTTATTACTCACAATTGAGAGTTTCTATCTCACAATTCTGAGTAAAAAAGACAGAATTGCGAGACATACACTCGCAATTGCGAGAATAAATCTCAGAATTGTGAGATAAAAAGTCTCAATTACCTTTTTTTATTTTTTATTCAGTGGCGAAAACAGGCTTCCACTGGAAACACCTTTATGCTGTTACAAAAAAAAGGAAAAAAATACATGCAGTTTTGGTCATCATGAGAGACTTATTTCAAAAACATTAAAAACATTACTGACCTCAAACTTTTAAATGGTACTGTCACTAAACGGACATCTTCGTCCGTCACAGAGCATCGCACTGGACAAATATCTTGAGTGTTACATTTGCAACAGTATATGAAAGCTAATGCCCCATTTAAATGCACCTTCTGTTCAGTTCTGTTGAGCTCCGTCTGTTTTGAAAGCAAGAACACGTCCTGTAATGGGCCCCATCCGTGCCCAGAGCATGCCAACATCATAATCCGTCCCTGATCCACACATGTTGACTTGCGCTACAATATCCAAGCGCAACCAAAACCGCTCATTCTTCTGTTCTCAACAGCTACTGTATCCACAGAAAAACTCCCTTGATTCCACGCATTGAACCCTAAAGGTACACAACCTTTGACGGAGACTGAACAAGAGCCTCTTGGCAACAGCGGTGACAGTCGTGTGGGACGTGGTGATTAATGCCAAACGTGAATAACCAGAGAGAATAAGCACCTTTCCAGCCGAAAGCAATCTTGGCATGCTGAGAATACGTGGGCTTTGTTTGGATTAAATGCAGAGTGCAGAGAGTTTTTGGGAATTCTGGGTGATGACAAACTCTTGACTGTAAAGTATCCAAGGGACTCTCAAAACAAAACCTACACATTTCATTAGCCTTGATTCATGGGTGTGATGTTGTTCCTCAGTGAACTGCCCATAGCTTTTGATTCAAATGAAAGTCAGGCTTAGAGATAATGTCACTTTTGTTCGATCTGAAAGAAGTTATACAGACAGATTATTACAAATCAAATGTCAAATGTTACGTCGTCTGAACTCTGTGAACTTAATGAATCCATTGAACTTTAATTTGTGGAATAATTACACGTTGTACGGTAAACTAAATAATTTTATATATTACGTAGTATGAATCAATGCCACTGTTACGTAAAACACCACAGGGTAATATTTCCACTAATTTTTGCAAATTCTCCTCAGTGATGAACAAAGTTTTTCCCAAAATAAACTCAGATTCATGTCTGACATCATGAAATATTGTACTTAATGTTATTTTGTCTTCCAACAGTTTCCATGTACAAAAAAATAATATAATTCTGAAGCAAAATGAAATGGTTGCTGTTCAGTTGTTCAACTGAAGCCAAGGACTAACAAATTTTTATTACGCTGCTCTGCAATCTGTCCTCAGACACTTTAGCAGACAAGCCTAATAATCCCTGACACAAAAGAAAGAAATATTTACATTTGCAGAGGAGTAATGCGATGCAATTACAGCGAAAATCGTGTAAGTTAAATCCAGACCTTTCAAGACTGTCCTACACAATCCTTTAATGTTTTACAAGCATTTTGTTCAAAGGTGCTTCCTAACAGAAGACTATCCCCGTACCATATGCAAGTGATTCCCACTTGGCAAATGAAAGGCCATTTCGCTCCAACAATGTGTTGTAAAATCTAAAGCTCTTAACCACAGCCTATCGTTTACTGGATCTGCAAAGCTTTCCTCTATCCTGATAGGGTGTGAACACTTGTCAATGCGAAACCTGCTCCTCTTTTGCACTTGAGATGCTTGCTGCTTCTGCACTGGAGGATGGTAAAATGTGTGACAAGAAGATGAAGCGGTAGAGTTATGGCCTGTGAGAGAAGACACTTTACGTTAATGAGGTCATTAGGAACTCCTAGGTTCATTCAGAATTTCAGCAGATCTGTACTTTAAGATTAAACTATAACCTTGCTGACTGAAATGACTCTGTAGCGCGAAACAGACATTTTATAATAAGGTTCTGTACGTTGAGTATGGGATAATGTTGTTTAAATCCAGACAGAGTGATCAGGAGCCAAGACGAATGAACAAGTTCAAACATGACAAACATTTTAAGGTATAATGTACAGTCACACCACATATTACACAGCTTTTCATCAGGGACATGAAATATTGATTTGAGAAGAAACCATTTTAAAATCTCACCTGTTGACTATCTTATAATCCATTAGGGTGTACAAAACAATCATTCTGGAAACAAGATGAACACAATGTTACCACAGGCCTACTCAAGTCCTTTAATTTCATTTTACAGTCTATAACTGACATGCAAGATGAAAATAGCTATGTTTGAGTGGAACGAGATTCCTAACAATAAAGCAGTCATTATACAGCGTTGATATTATTGATGACAATTACTGTGATGCGTGGAACAAGTGACCTCGGTAACATGAATAAACATCCGTAGGTATGTTAAAAGAAAGAGTAAAACTTACCAAAATTCATATCCTGTGTCATGTCATCATGGAATTAGTGTTTCAGCTGCATAAAGACGTCAAAATAACAGCTAGTAAAAAAAATCACATTTACCTAAGAAAAAAAAACATTTGGCGACCAAGTGTTAGTCATAGAAAAATAAACACTAGAAAGGAGCATTTAGTTAAAACCTTCAATATTCTACTAATGCAGTACCAGCTGACTCTCATGAGTCCTATATTTTACAGCATTTGCTGAGAGATTTTTTTCCTTGGGTAAATTTTGCATGCACTATACCTGATATATATCCAAAATAATCGATATCAAATCGAATCGCAAGCTTGTGAATCAGGATTGAATCGTGAATTTTTTTTGTCAAAACCCAGCCCTACATAACAAGTATACTTAAAAGCCATTATTTATTTACATATCAAGACTTAGCAATATAAAATTGCAATTAAACTTTATTTAGAGTACTTCTTCACTGCACAATGCACATTTCCTAATAGTATGCCTAAAATGTGTTTTAATATGACTGTTAATATGGATTGTATGATTTCTGTATAATATGTGACCCTGGACCACAAAACCAGTCATAAGAGTCAAATTATTTAAACTGAGATTTATACATCATCTGAATATTTGGCCGAGATATAACTATTTGAAAATCTGGAATATGAGGGTGCAAAAAAAAAATCTAAAATATTGAGAAAATCGCCTTTAAATTTGTCCAAATGAAGTTCTTAGCAATACATATTAATCAAAAAGTAAGTTTTGATATATTTACGGTAGGAAATTTACTAAATATCTTCATGGAACATGATCTTTTCTCAATATCTTAATGATTTTTGGCATAAAAGAAAAATCAATCATTTTAACCCATACAATGTATTGCTGGCTATTGCTACAAATATACCCGTGCTACTTATGACTGGTTTTGTGGTCCAGGTTCACATACTAGCCTTACATGCAAGATACTTAAATTGTACCTGAAGTATAATTACAATAATTCCACTTTAGCTCAATCAAATATACTGCAGTATATCTTTAGTTGGACCTTAGCACTACTTCTGCAAAAAGTGCATTAAGCACAAAATTAGTTGTCCCAATTTAGCAAACTTTAACTATACCCTTACACCAGAAGTACAATTGCAGGGCATTTATATTACATACATAAAAATGTGAATATATTTGTAGTATACTCGGCTAATAAAAGGTAGTTGAACCTTACTGTAAAATGGTATCTAAAAGGATTTTACATTTTCTAAAAAGAATAAAAAAAGAAAAACTCCTTCACTGTAAGTCTATGAGTTTCTTTCCACACTTTTGATTGTCCTCAAGGCAAATTTCGAATAAAGTCCAATTACTCTAAAGTAACTTCCCCTAGTTACATATCAAAGTAGGTAAAAGCTAGCTGAATCAACATAACAAATGAGGATCTTCTTGCACTTCAACAGTGCTGACTGAGCATGCAACTAATCATATGACAACTATTTTCACTTACTAACATAGACAACTCATCTCATACAAGTTAATGAGCAACTCAACTCACACTTTGAGACCCTCAGTGACGGATATCTTACCTTCTGACATTTATAAGTCCCCGGCAGAACCGTGGGACACCGAATGATTCACAGTGACAGATTTTCCACAAGGTGACATTTTTTAATCTAAACTTTCTGCTGACTGGCAGCACGACTCCGTCGCCGAGTACATACTTGACAGTGGCCTTCACTTTAGATTCTGTCATGCTAACCCGAGTACAGAAAAACAGCAGGGCAACTTACAGCAGGGAAAACAGCCAAGTGAAAGATGGTGTTTGCTCAGGGTACCTGTGAGAACATCCCGTTCAGATTTATTACCACAAAGCATCTCAGTTCACTAAACAGGAGTCCTAAAAGACCATCTGGGTATCATGTTAATCAAATGTGACTCAGAGCACCCTGTGTTTTTCATCAGTGTAAATGTCACGCCGGACCATGTAAATGATCTTTTCTGGGGTGAGTGTCTGATCTCCTGTCAGTGGTCTTTTGTTAAATGGCAGTGTTGACACGGCTGTGAGCTGACCTCGGTAAAGCCGAAAGCACAGAAGCACATGCGCTAACGCAGGTATAGCGCTCCAGATGACCTCCAGCTTTTACTACTGACACTCAGTAGAGATGAAAGCCGCCTGCGGGCTTGAAGAGAGAAGAGCTAATAACAGAGCCCTCTGATATCTGATCACAAAGGACAGTTTCGCTCTGGCCCCTTCTGCCTTTCATTTCTCTCTCTTTCTTCTTCTTTTCTCACACTTCACGCTGTTAGAAATGAGGGCCATACCAGTGGAGCACTGCAAAATGTCTTGAAGAAGAATGCACATCAGGAATAGTGTGAATGGAACACTTAGCACACTTATGTAGTGTGATTTCAATGTGCCATCAGATGTTCATCTGTCTAAATAAGTCATTTAAAGTATTTTACACTTTTACAACAGTGCCATCTATAGACCGTACTAAATATCGCAACACTAACGTTCTGCTTTTTATTGCTACTGCTCATACTTCCATGCTACAGACATGAATGATATCTCAAATACTGCATGATGGTCAATTTAAAGACCAAAAATCACATTGTGGGAGGGACAATAATGATATACTTGAGGGTAAAGTAAACAAGTAGCAAACAGTAGTAGCAAACAGATGAAATCATGCTAAAAATAGCATGTTATCTTATGAATAACAGTGCATTATCAACCTAGAATTATGAAGGTAACTTTTACAGTACCAAGGATTATAACTATAATGAACAATAAAGATATAGTTGTGAAAATCTAAATTTAAAATAATCGCAGAGTTCACACAGAGCACAGAGGAATGATATCGTTGGAATCACTTTTAGAATTTTTGAGCTGATGAAAGATAAAATCATTGACAGAATATCAAATAGTTATAATTATAGGTATCTTCCTTGGAGAAAAAAACAGCATATGCTGGTCCTTGACCAGCAACATGACCAGCATAAACCAGCAAAAACCAGCAAAGGACCAGCATAAACCAGCTAAGGACCAGCATAAACCAGCACCAAAACATACCTAACCATCCCAGCATCAAAACATACCTACCAGCATATGCTGTTTTTTTCACCAGGGTTTGTAGTTATCATGTAGTCATATTAGCAAAAATTTTACTGTGTGATGATGTTTAAAACACAACACTGGAAATAACTTTCAAATCAAGCAGCTTTCTGTCGGTCAACGCTGCATATTTGTGTGACCTACTTAAAATATTTCTCCCTCATGTGGTACTTCAGTCGCGTGGATTCCTATTCCAATGACTAGATTTCTCTTGCAAAATCTTGCTGAATAATGGACTTTTACACCCTGTCTGCACTTGACGCCATTTATAAAACGGATAGTTCCGGCCCTTGGTTCTGTTTGTTTGAGCCGCGTTCGAAGCCGTTGTAAATTACTCTACAAACATACACCTTTGTTTACGTCTGTGTGTTGCTCGGCAAAAACAACTGTTTCTGAGGAACTACATTGTTTGGCGGAGGAATTATCTTTTTATTAATATCATTACACTTGATTTGCTCTGTTATATTTTGTGAAACCTTACTACGTATAAACATTTTATAAAAGAAGCTGTGGTTTACAGTGAATTTGTAATAGCTGAGAGGGTTTTAGGCACTCCACTTTACAAAGCTGTACCACGGCTTCTTGGGGCTTATTGTCATAATTTGTGGCACAGAGTAATGTAAACAGTGCCACTGAACCAAAAGGAACTCGCAAATTTTGCTGATTATTGCTTCTGAAAATGGTCAATTATTGTCATATTTTGGGCTGTACTAATCGGTCGGACCGGGAAAAACATTTAAAGTACTAGACTGCCAAAAGTGATAACAAATCAAGGAGAAGAGTGCAAAAAACTGTCAGAGGAGCAAAAGGCGTTTGTGGTTGGCCAAACTGAACCAGGATTTCCAGGGCAAGAATCTTGACAACATTCATGTTTGTTCTTATCATTTCCGGTCTGGTAGGTGAAATATTAATACTCGTACTTATCTTTACCACCTATTAACTTTAGTTTGTCAAAATATTGCACCCTTTCCTGCTTACTGAGTCGTTCTCTATATGATTTAGCATCATCCACACATTTTTTCTGTGGTTTAGACAGCATAAATTAGCAAAAGAGCGTATTCAGTAGTACATTAAGCGTGTAATCGATGCTGTTGTTTACATCTGAGTACCTCCAATATGGACGCTAAATCCGGGTTAATGACCAAACCATGACGTGAGTGCAAACCCTCTATAGAACCCATTATAGTCAGTGATGCTGTCTACACTGGATGCGGCACAGTGTGACGTGACACTACAAATCCCTGATGGTACACCGATGCCTCTTTCTATTAATGTCGTACTGACACAAAGTTCAAATGCTTTGCAATAGCCTTGTTGTCACGTCGAGTGTAGACAGACTTTTGTGACACTGTGAGCTACTTCTATTGTTATGCTTCTTTTTGACGTTTAACTCTTTTCCATGTAAATTTGAACTAATACTTCTATCACTGCACAGAACGTCTTGATAGGAAACAGACATGCTTGTTAAACCATGTGCGTTGCGTTTTTAGCTTTGGTCAGGGCCCCTTTTGGCCTCACCCCCATGTGTCACGGTGCCTCTGAACATCCCAGGACACACTAACTCTACCCAGCTGGGAAGGAGACCAAGTGGCTGAGGTGCCCCCTCTGTTGCACTTCAAAGAGCCAGACTGAGTGTAAGTGACATATCTTTCCTTGCATCTCTTCTTTGAGGTGTGGGTCTTACCACAGACTGCCTATATGAAGGCCTGAGAGATGCTGTGTCAATAGTTATGGTTACTGAGGTGGGCTGTCATCCGGAAGACTGTGGGTTTGAATACCCCTGCTTTAAAGGTAGTGTGTGTCTTTAATATTCAGTATGAGCATTTTTTTCAGTATAGTCTTTCTGTTTGTAAATAGTACTCTAAAACTTTAGGAAGAATACACAAAATTTGACTTTTTCACATCCAAATGACAAATGACTTGACTTAACATGCTTACCTGAAATGCGACAGAAATGCTACCAGAAATTACTACCTTTCTGGGTCTTGAACAAGGTAGTTGCGTTGCTGTCTATGGAGGGTCAGAAAGCTGTCGGATTTCATCAAAAATATTTTAATTTGTGTCTCAAAGATGAATGAAGGTCTTACAGGTTTGGAACATCATGAAGGTGAGTAATTAATGACAGAATTTCATTTCTGTGTGAACTATCCCTTTAAACAGCTCTCTCAGTGAACCATAAATCATTTTTATAATTATGTCCAATTCAAAATTAACAGAAACTGTTACAATAATGTACATTTCAGTTTGAGAGACTATAATAATACTGGTCATTGTTTAAAACAGTTAAGTCTAGTAGTAATGTCAAAATTGGAGAAACTGTTTGAGACTAAGAATGTAAGGTGGGCTACTCAGTTTTTTCCCCCATCTGCCAATTCCATCTCAATGCATTGTCCGTGCAGCTAGGGTGAAGAACAGTTCCCACACAGATTATAACCTGACATCTCCGGACACTCAAAACCATCGCTAACGTCTGACTGTGCGTGTCCTGAGGGACTTCTTAGCACTTTAACATGACTCAGCCTGCCCTTTTGGTGTAGTACAACAAAGGATCCTCTTTGGTGCACTTCCTGTGTAGCTCTCACAACTCCTGTCAGCCATCAAAGTCGACCGCAGTGAGTAAGGAGTGATTCAAACACACGCAGACCCTCTGGAAACCCAGAACTTCACAGACCAGTTGACCTCAGATCTGAATTCTTCACACCATTCTACAATAACAGATTTCCTTTCTTCAACTGTCAGTCATACAAAACCTTTATGCAAGACCATTATACAGTACAGTGGGAACCAAAAGTCTGAAACCATAAGAGAAAATGAATCTAGCTAGCATTTAGTAAGTATTTGAGTGAAGAAATGAAATACATTTTTAAAAATATTCCTTTTTGTAATATTATGTTAATAGTATGTTAATTTTAGGGCTAGAACGTTTTTCTTTTAAAAGAAATTATTACTTTTATTCAGCAAGGTGGTATTAAATTAATCAAAATGGCCAGTAAAGACCTGTTACAAAAAAAAAAAAAATGTTTCTTGAGCTGCAAACAGCATACAGTTGAGGTCAGTGTACACATCTTTACCAAAATAAGAGGGATCATACAAAATGTTATTTTTTATTTAGTACTGACCTGAATAATAAAAGATGTTTACATATGTTCGCAAGAGAAAATAATAGTTAAATTTTTAAAGAATGACTATATTCAACTGGATTATTAATATCGTGCTGTTTTTTTTTTTTTTCTTGTTTTTTTTTGAGTCCCTTGTTTGCCCAGAACAGTTCAACTGCCTGCTTTACTTCAGAATCCTTCAGGTACCACAAATTCTTTGTTTTTTCTGCATTTTTGTGTATTTGAACCCTTTTCAACAATGACCGTATGAAGACAACTGAGGAACTCGTATGCAACTATTAGAGAAGGTTCAAATGCTCACTGATACTTCTGAAGGAAACATGATGCATTAAGAGCCTGGGGGTGAAAACTTTTGAACAGAATGAAGATGTGTACATTTTTCTTATTTTGTCTAAATACCATATTTTCATTTAGTACTGCCCTTCAGAAGCTACAGAAGGTATTTACATGTTTTCCAGAAGACAAAATAAGTTAAATTTACCCTGATATTCAAATTCAAAAGCTTCACCCCCTGGCTCTTAATCCATGTTTTTTCCTTTTGGAGCATCAGTGAGTGTTTGAACCTTCTGTAATAGTCCCTCAGTTGTCCTCAGTCTCAAAATTAAACAGTCGTTGTTGGAAAGAGTTCAAATACACAAAAATGCTGAAAAACCAAAGAATTTGTGGGACTTGAAGAATTTTTCTGAAGAGCAGCGGACAGTTTAACTGTTCAGGACAAACAAGGGACTCATGAACAACTATCACTAAACAAAAACAAAAATACACAGCTGTGGATCATTCAGGTAACAACAAAGTATTAAGAATCAAGTGTCCGTAAACTTTTGAACGGGGTCATTTTTAGAAATTCAACTATTATATTCTCTTACGGACTATATGTAAATGTCGTTTATGTATCTTATATCTTTATAGTACTAAATAAAAAATAACATGCATTTTGTATGAAAAATAATTAACATTTTGTAGATTCTGCAAGGTGTATGTAAACTTTTGACCTTAACTGTATTAGAATAATTTCTGAAGGATCATGTGACACTGAAGACTGAAGTAACGGCTGCTGAAAATTCAGTTTTGCCATCACAGTAAAGTTACATTTTAAATACATTTTTTAAAAAAAAGTTTTTTTTTTAATGTTTCAAAACATTAAACTTTCTACTGACCACAACGGTAGTGTATATATTCTCTACTGCTTATTTCACACCATGTTTCAGCTGACGTAACGTGCTGTATTTCTCCGCATGGATGGCGAAACACCTGAGAAGCATTTTACAAGCGCTAGAAGAGGCTCAATGACAATGTCAGGCTCAATTCTGTCTACTAAGACTTCTTGGGTGCAGATTCTCTCTCTTTCAGTGTCCACTTCCACAGGAAATGGCTCCAAGCCCAAATCAAATTATGCTGACTAGCATGTCCATATCTCTGATGTGAGAGGAAAGGAAAGAGATCAGTTTGCCTTCGGGGGGCTAAACGCCAAAAGCATTTATTCAGCAGTAGGATGCAGGCAGTCTTGTGTTTATGTCTTTTTACGTTACCTCAAACAACTCGACGTGTCACACGAAGGGAATGTTTCTCACGAAAGCAGTGTATTTGTATTTTTAGCAAAGCCACTTCCTGGCACAGAATCCGAAAAAGTCTCTCACGTCTCAACAGCTAGCGTGATGCATAGTCAATGGCTTCATCAGGATGTGAAAATGAGATGTAATGCTACACTAAGAGATGTCACGTTAAAGAAATTACTCAATTAGGCAGCTTAGAGGCACTTTCTTACAAACGTCACATCAAAATCAAATCAGCTCAAGATCAGGACGTCTGGATTACTCATGAAGCATTTTAATGAGATAAAGTATTAAACTAGCAGTCAAACATACTCACACATGCCTGTGCTTCTTACTCACAGGACGCACGTATGAATGTGCACGTAAACACTAGTATTACATAAACGCAGGATCGAATTATCATAGTGCAAGTCCTTTAAAGCCAGCAGGACCTTTTGATCAATGAACACACACATACATTAGGTCAACACGATTGTCGTCCCCCTCAGCGTCTTTCATTTAGTCTCTTACTATTCATCATCATTAGAAATGGGATATGATACTGTGCTGAGTCCTCTTCGACGTATTGTGTTGACCCAACGTAATGGCTTCCTGTTGGTTAACATAAATCTGAGTAAAGATAATGACTCTGATCAATGGGATTGTTTGGGAACGGCCTAATCAAATCGCTCTGATGCAGTGCTTCCTCTGCAGGAGATCTGATGCTAAACACATTATCTCCCCATTTCCATCAGGCCTGAGGCTCTCCCTGCCGCACACTGTCTGCCAGACGATCCGTCTCTCTATAGGAGAGCAGAGAGAGAGAGATTTGAGAGATCTGGTCGTGTCAGTCCGTCTGATCTAAATGTCACAGGCCTGATCTTTTGTCCTTGATGCTTTAGGATCTTTTACTGATATACCTCATATGCAACAGAGTGTGAGTTCTAGAATGTGACTGATTAAAAATTCAAGCCAAGAGTTAGGTTATTTTTGTACAAATACGGTCTGGAATGAATCATCACAGATGTAATGTAAAAATGCATAAAGATGTGTTTGATTTTTTTCATGGTGTTTGAATGTATTCAAACTCTACAGTTAGCATTTCATCTTAATCTATGTCATCTCCATGGACACCTCAAGCATAGTGTAAAAAGATAAAGTATACTACCACCTGCTGGATATACACCATTACTGCAAAGCCCTGTTTTAATATATACTGTAAGCAACTGTTTAAAGAAAACTTTTTAATTCCTTAATATATTGAGTAATGTTCTAGCAGTTCTATAATATTTTTATTTGTATTTTAGATTTTTAGCATTCAAAATGTAATTTTTGTAACTTTATAATTATTTAGTTTGATTTGATATTTAAAAAATAACTATTCAATTATTAACAAAAAAATTTAATGTCCTAATGCAATTAAAACATTGTTAAAAAACTTTGATCAGTTAAACTAACAGGTAACAAATAAAAAAACATAAAACTTTCTAAACCAATTTAATAAAAAAAATAAAAAAGCTTTGCTTTGCTAGTTACTTTTCCTGTAAACGCCATTGTTGAAGCGTCTCTCTTCAAGGTGCAGTGCTGTGATGGCAGTCTTGCATGCAATTCTCAAAGCGATATCGGTAAATGTATATTACAAAACTAATATCCCATAATGGAAAAATGCTTAAATATCTGTAAAAATGATTGGTCGAGCTCTATATTATGATCTTATATATATACACTACCAGTCAAAGGTTTTGAACAGTCCAATTTTTAATGTTTTTTTAAGAAGTCTCTTCTGCTCACCAAGCATTTATATTTTTATTATTTAAAATAACTGTTTTCTATTTGAATATATAAAACAGCTGAGTAGATTTTTATCAGGTGTCTTTGATGAATATAACGTTCAGAAGAACAGCATTTATCTGAAACAGAAATCTTTTGTAACATTATAAATGGTCTTTATCATTTTTTTTTTTATCAATTTAAAGCATCCTTGCTAAATAAAAGTATTGATTTCTGTAACCCCCCTCAAAACAAAAAAAATGTAATAAAATTCAGCATATTAGAATGTTTTCTGAAAGATTGTGTAACACTGAAGACTCGAGTAATGATGCTGAAAATTTAGCTTTGATCACAGGAATAAATTTGATTAAATATATAGATTATAAAATTTATTCATATAGAAAGCAGTTATTTTAAATAGTAAAAATTTCACAATATTATTGCTTTTGCTGTATTTTAGATCAAATAACTGCAGGCTTGGTGAGCAGAAAAGAATTAAAAAAAAAAAAAACATTAAAAATCATACTGTTCAAAAACTTTTGACGGGTAGTGTATGTATATGTAACATTTGGAATTGACATTTCTCTTGCAACCTCACATGCTGCCTGAAGTTCCATAAAGAAATATAAAATAGATTACTCACATTTTAGGCATAATATTACCAGTTTCTAAAACTTTTTTGTTCCGGCAGTGAAGCCACAACATGATCGCACTCTGTGCATCGTCAAGAAATACACTGAGTGTATACACATTCCTGTATGAATCAGTGTTTTAAAACGAATCAGTTGAATAAATTGATTCAGTGATTTTGTTCCTGAATGATTTTATACTGCATTCAAAATTGAATACTTCCCATCTATATCGTAGGCAAAAAACAGTACACCAAAAGAGTAGTATGTCCAAATTTATATGGTGCGTTGGATTTGTACTTGGAAGTTGGAAATATCGAGTTCCCAGTAGCAACATTTACTGAGGTCAGCAGCAACTGGAATGCCCACTCGGAGGAATCGCAACATTTCCAACTTCAGAACCCAATTTGGCTGCTCAGTGCATAAACAGAAGAGAAAAAGTAGTAATAGAGTTTATTAGCACTTAATGTTTGTCTGTGTCTCAATAAACTTTGTGGTATACACAGTACTATCCAACATCTATTTGTGGACATGATACTATGGCATTATCTGTGCAAAATAGGGGTGTACCAATACATGTATTCGTACCGAACTGTCACGGTACAGATATCTTGGTTCGGTGCATGAGGCCTTACAACGAATACAGGCAATTCACCCTCAATCCAGAGTAATGTAACGCTGTTTGATAACCGCCAGCAGAAGCATAGCGAATGCCATGAGTTGCCCATTTGAAAACAAAGACCACTAGACAGTGATCGTGTGCTGATTCTGAACGCGTCTCTCACTTACAAAGGAGTATAACGTTACTTTAAAGGCTTGCTATTCAACTGTTTGTGAAATGGAGCTTTGTGCTGGTGTATCCCACTTCTCTCATTCGCACAAATCCAAATATTCCATAATATTTCCATATTCGGATGCATCCAAATGCTAAACTATTATTTAGTATGTAAATTATAAGCTTTGTACTTCGGTCGCGTTCCAGCGTTGAAACAATGAGGCAGGCACGTTTGATTCACTATATTTTATTTTGATAAAGTACCCACTGCGCTGTCAAGTTATCAATGCTAGAAGCCTGGAACTGATGTTTTGTGTATGTGTGCGCCGGCGAGTTTACTTAAACTGTTTCCTTATACCAGCAAAGTCAACTTAAAACACTGCCATTTATTGTCTTATTAATAATGCACCACTATAAAAAATATTTTGTAAATATTTTGTAAAAATGTCATTATAATTTGATAATATTTAGTATTTTCACATACTATGTGGAGAAAATTGTAATTTGTACTACTGTCTGTTCAAAATAAATGAAAAGAAACTTAGCATAGCAAGCATAGTAGATTTGTTGTTTTTTTTTCCTGTTGTACCGAAGTTGTATCGAACCGTGACCCCCGAACCAAGGTACGTAGCGACCCATGACATCGTACCGTTACACCCATAGTGCAAAATAATGCTTTTTATGTCTTTTTGATTGACTGGTATTGCTAACAATGCAAACACTTCTCTTCAGGAACATGATCCACTTGTGTAACGTCAAGGTCATTCCCAGCTCCAACAACCAAGGTAAACTGAACAAAGCAATAGTACTTTAAAAACAGTAGACAAAAAGCACCTACTACTTCCACCTGGATTCTGAAGAGTGCACTTGATGGACACTTTACTATCTCATTATGAAACGGAAGAAGATTTATAAATGGCAGGGAAGCAACACAACTGACACAGATAGGTCATGTGACGGTAACAAAATGGTGGCTGTAGTGCTTTTGAATGTCATACTATTCAATTCAAGTTTATTTGTATAGTGCTTTTCACGATAAAAATCATTGCAAAGCAGCTTTACATAAAAGTTTTTACAATATAAATAGTAGTAGCTTACTAGTGGTGACTATGTTAAGTTGACGTAATCAAACAGACAATGAACACTATGGATTATATGTTGCAATCAAAAGCAAAATTTGGTAGTGCTGTATATTGTTACCAGGTTGGGATCATCTGAGGTCCTCTGAGGGGTTGGCATCATCTCTTCTTAGGTGTTCTGGATCGAGACTGAAGCTTGTGTAATTCCTAGTTACCACGGGATGTGAATCCCATGGCAGAAACAGAGAAACGAATGGGGACACAGTCAGCGTAGCTGCTGTTCAACCAAGCAAAAATGATTTATTTAGCCCAAGTTAAAGAATAATAATGTGCATTTGATTAGATATAACTGCAGTTCAAGATTATGAGATGCACTATTTGAAAGTTTGGCTAAAGAGATACTATCCATACTTATAATAATGCTGCGCTCGCTTTACCTCAGAAGTCGGATGTCGGAGAAAAGTCAGAAAACTAAGACAGACGCGTCCTTTGTTAGCACCACCAGTTGATTAAAAAACAGTATTTTGCTCAGATAATGGCATAGTATCATGTCCACAAAATAGATGTTGGATAGTACTGTTTCTCTTCTGTTGATGGACTGAGCAGCCATATTGGATTCTGAAATTGGAGTTGTTGTGATTCCTCGGAACCCTTGTCGGAACTCCGACTTAGGAAGGTGTTATTCTCTGTGTTCTGAGTACAATGGAACACAGTGTGGAACTTCCTTTTTTAAAGGTGCACTTAGCAGTTTTTGAAAAACACTTTTGACCACAGTGTCTAACCATGTCCCAAAACACACTTGTAGCCAATCAGCAGTTAGGGGCGTGTCTTGTAATGATAGCGAGAAGAGAGCAGTCAGTTTGAGTGCGCAGGAGAGATATTAGCAGATCGACTATAGATAGAAAGAATTGGATGATGAAATAGAGTAAAATATCAGAGGAACAAAAAAAAGAAGCGTTATGATCAGGTAAAAGGTAGGACCCGCGTAACCCATGGTGGAGAGAACTCAAGGAGCGGGAAGGGCTCAAGGGTTGCGTTGTTTCTTTTTGATAGGTGAGTAACGTTAATTATACCCTGCTGAAAAAAAAAACAGCTAAAACCAGCCTAGGCAGGTTGGCTGGTCTTAGCTGGTTTAAGCTGGAAGTAGCCGGTTTTAGCTGGTCTCCCAGCGTGGCTAGGCTGGTCTTAGCTGGTTTAAGCTGGAAGTAGCCGGTTTTAGCTGGTCTCCCAGCGTGGCTAGGCTGGTTTTAGCTGGTTGTTCCAACCAGTCTCCCAGCCTGACCAGCCAGGTTATGCATTGTTTCACACAACTTATCTATGTTGGCTTTTGTTTGAATACACTTGTGCGTCATCTTTGCTTGTTTCCGCAATTGTTGTTATGCCAGGGATGTGTACGTACGTGTGGAGTGGAGATATCAAAATAGGGGTGAGGACTTGTTGGGCTATGGGTGTGTTTGTTTTGGTGCTTTCAAATATCGTTGTTTGGCAAAAAATCATTTAGTGCATCTTTAACATTCATGAAGTAAGTTCAGATTGAAATGTAGTATCTACTCATTATGCGATTTTGGATACACTGTTGATGTTTTTTCAAACAAACTGGTTAAATAAAAGATTCAATAGAAAATTTTAAAAGACACCCATTTTGTTCATGGATGGATCAATGTTTTGAACGAATCATCTGAGTGAATTATTCGATGAATCAAGGCCTGTTCAGTCCCAAATGTTTGACATAAAAAATTCAGTGATTTTTATATGCCATTTGACTCATTGGATCACTGCATAAAAATTGGCAGGCAGGCTGGATGAACATGCCAATTCATACTCTGGCGCTTTAGCAAAATAGTGTATTCATGAGTGTCATAGTTTTGTATAACAGCAATAGCTCTGGGCGTTTGACCAAAAACGTGAATTTTATTGGTTGTCTAGTTTTCTTGGCACTGTGATGGAAAGCTCGAACCTCTTTGTAAAAAAAATCCATCTTACGCACACTTCATATTCAGAATCTCACCAGAAATACTAGGTCACCTTTTTACCTCCTGTTATATGAGTACAGTAAATTCGGACACACTTCTTTTGAAAATACAGTTTTTCGCCTATAATGTAGTAGAGAAGCATTTGTGAAGATACCATAGAAAGCAACATCATGGTGATCCCTGACTATGTTCTAGCTGCACAACTGATAGACTCTCACACTAGTCGGAAGGACAGAGGCCTACCAGTAAGTGAAGAGGGACTGTGTCTACTTCAGTGGCTCTGAAGCTCGTTAGTGTGAGATAAACGGGACCGCCAGGGGAGACGCACACACAGAGAATCTCCATTTCAAATCTCTCTGCCCACTAGCTCTCCCCTTCGTCTCCCCTGCCATAAATGCCAGCTGCCCCCTGCTGTAAGTGATGGTGTTTATCTGCACAAGACCCACTACAGTCATTAACTAGAACTACGGCATCGCATGAATCCAATCGCACACTGGAGGACCAGATCTAACGTCCCAAACGCTAAATTAGACGGCCTTCACAGCACGGACAATTATCGTGTAATCCCTCTTTTTATGTTAATAAACAGCGAAACCCCCAGTGTGACTTTCCATGCGCTGCTTGACCCATTCAGAGAGAGATTAACCTAAACAGGAGGGCCGCCTGGCAGGAAGGCCGCTCAGCGGCCTTAGTACAGAACATTATTCTTCCAAAATCATCTAAAACACCTTCACCTTCCATTCTAGCCATTTTATCCACCATATTTTTGACATTAGGGTGTAGCCCTTTGTAATTTGAACGTGCAAGTCTTACAGCGAATGAATCAGAAGTCTCACACATTCAGAGGAAATAGCTTAGCACTCCAAAATAAGGTGGATGAAAGCCATTAAAAGAGTTCTATAACTTTAATGAAGCAAACTGCACATTTTAAGCTCCACTGGATTGATACTGAGTATATTCTGCCTGTCTCTCTCTCTCTCTCTCTCTCTCTCTCTCTCTCTCTCTCAACAGTGAGACAGCTCTACCCTACAGCACTAACCTAGAAATCCCCAGCCAGCCAATCACAATCAAGCATGGACTGACTTTAGCTCTGTTCGGATCCTGTAGCACTGATGCTTCTTAAATGAACCAAATATTCTTACGTTCTTTATGCATCTTTTTCTATCTCAATGTTCTAATATTCTGTTCTGAATCCAGATCAGTTATTTTTTCTTAATATTTTTTATTTATCATCGTAATCTATTATCATACTTATTTTTGTCGTATGATAACTACATTCATATTTAAAACACACTCGATCGTTTTACACACCTGCAAGGATGTTGTACTGTAGCAGGTGGCCGGCAGGGGGCAGCAGGTGTCGCGGTACAAACAGAAGCTGTTATTTTAACCCTCACTAGAGAGTGCTGATGTACCACGGAAACGACACAAGTGGCAAATATCAACATGTCCAATACATCAGACTCGGTAATGAGAACAGACATCAGCAAGCAAACATACTGAGGCCGTCAGACATACCTAACTGTGAGATGGATGGATCTCCTCTTTCCTTATCTTCAGAGGCCAAAGGACAGGACATCTCTTATGCCTCTTTGCCATTGATCTACAGATGCTCCAGAATTCACCGGATTATCTGAATTTTCTTATCTGGGTCAAAGATCACCTGAAGGAGCCCTCAAAACCTGCCTGAGGAATGATGCCATGATATGACCGCTCCAAAAATAGCCTGTCAAGAGAAGAGTTAGGGCAAATACTGAAACTCAGAAGAAATAATTAAGAGTTAGCATTGAAATAAAATAAAATATATGAGCATTAAAATAGTAATTCAAATAATTAAAACAATAAACATGAATTAACCTCCAATGGTTTCCCCCTGTATGCATGCAGGGCAGGAGAAGTTTACAATTTGTTTCTAATGTTTTTTTGTTTGTTTTTTGTTTTTAATCATTAAATCACAACTTCTATACTGTCTTCTGAATATGTATGTGAAATACCATATCATAAATTGTGTTAATAATTTATACATTAATAAATGTATTTATTGACCTTTATTACTATAAACTGGGACTGAAACTTTCCAGATTCCATAGACATAGTAGGATATAGATAAACAATATATATATATACACATATATATATATATATATATATATTCATTCATTCATTCACTCACTCTCATTAATCATCTATCTATCATCTCTCTCTATCTATCTATCTATTGACATTCATTCACTCACTCATTAATCATCTATCTATCATCTATCTCTATCTACTCATTCATTCACGCGCATTGTTCATCTATCTATCTGTCTATCTATCTATCTATCATCTATCTATTGACTTATTCATTCATTTACTCTCATTGATCATTTATCTATCTATCTCTTTACTTTTTTTATTCATTCACTCACTCACTCTCATTGTACATAGTCAGTGTACTGTTGTAATTTGTCTTGAGAAATGGAAAGTTATAATTTGCAAATTTTGTCCACCAGACAATCAATACTCTCATTGTATCAAGAATTTGATTTAAAGAAATGGCTTCACACTTAATATTCGATTTGACCTACAGCAAATCTGCAGATTAGTGGGTTTTTCAAATGCAAGTTCTCAAACGGTTACATTTGATCCCCCCAAAATAATCCTTAATATATATGTGGTTTCAGTAGAGCTGTAGTGTGTAATATAAATCCTCTATAAATCCTCAGTTATAGAGTCAAAAGTGAGATGTGAGAAGCTGAATGTAGGGGCATCACACCTGCTAGCCAAAGTGAGCGTGTGCTTTGAAGATGGTTTGATTATAGTCAGTTTTGCTGCTCTCTGCTGATTCGAGCAGGAAGATTTGCCTTTATACAGAAACAGCACGTAGGTGTGGTTTCATACAATTCATTCCTGCATACAATCATAATTTGAAACTGCAAACAAATTGTGTGGAAATCTGCCATGAACTTCAGTTGTAGGTATTTGGTGGAACCAACCCAACAGTAGCTTGTATGTGATATAAACATATGAAGTGTTTTAAATTTGTTCTGTGATGTTTATTGCTGTTACAATCTCTGTAGATTATATTATTGATATAATATTGTTTTGGATTGTAGAGAAAGTGCAGGAATCAAAGCCAATTCAAGCTTTATGTTTAAAAATAAATTAGATATGGCCTCCATGAATGAATCATTAATGTAACATACATGTTACAGAAAGCCTGTTTTGCTACATGCAGTCTTTTTTCACAAGTGAATTTCTGAGATGTCAATGACCTTTCTATGACCATTAGGGTTTTTAAAAAACATTTTGATTTAGATTGATTTGTTAATGAGTCATTTGGACCTTTCTATGAACTGCTTTGACTGATTCATACTAAAGAACCTACTCATAAGAATGATTCAGTTTGCTTTTGCAAACAATTTTACCTTACACAAATACTATTAGGCCAAATAAAGGTATACAATGTATTTTCAGTACACAAAACACAATTTTAAAATTCACTAAAATTTGAAGTTTTTCCAAGACCGTGGAAACCATGTACATGGGGAAGTTTAGGTCAAGAAATACACAAATTCATTTTGCAATACTGATGCAGAGGTGATTCAACGATGATAATAATAACATTGCATTTTCAATTACTCATCTAATGCAGCATTTAAATCATTTTGAGCCCTAAACAACAGGATATAAATCACAAGTTACTGAGTGTATACAAAGGAGCTGTTTACACATGTAAAGGAGACCCTTCAGATCTATTATCACTCAGGACGATGAAAGACAGGCTGCTGAAGAGTTAATAAAGACCACCAGAGCAAACACCTTGATTTATTTCTGAGCCACTTCCATTGAAAGCAATAATCTGATCAGTCATTAATGTGATTTTCCTCAACTCTCTCTCTCTCTCTCTTAGTCTCTCAGTCTCTCAGTTTTACAAAACGACTATCAACACATATTGTTTTAATGTGACTAAGATGAAACATCAAAATACAGCTGATTTGATTTTACTTTTGTGGGAACAGAATGTCTCATCAAACTTATCTGACCAGGAGGTTAATGATTGGCCCATTAGATTCACTCACTGAGGCTGAATCTTTCGGTTTGTGTGTTGTTCAGTCAGTCCAAAGCTGTAATTATTAATCATTTGGCTACATACTGAATGTCACGTTTCGCATTCGTGTGCCTGTGTTGCATAACTCAAAAAAATATGATAAACACATAAGTGACAAGGTATTAGAGTGATTCAGGTACATTCATTTTAAGTCAGTTAATCATCACATTCGTCACTCCCCCTCCTATACCTAAACATTACATTATAACCTTTAATCATAGTCCATCAGAGAAAAACCCTGGTGAAAAAAAACAGCATATGCTGGTAGGTATGTTTTGATGCTGGAATGCTGATTAGGTAGGTTTTAATGCTGGTTTAAGTTGGTCCTTAGCTGGTTTATGCTGGTCCTTTGCAGGGTTCATGCTGGTCCTTGAACAGCAACATGACCAGCAAAAACCAGCAAAGGACCAGCTTAAACCAGCATTAAAACCTACCTAACCAGCATTCCAGCATCAAAACATACCTACCAGCATATGCTGTTTTTTTCACCAGGGCATGGCAATCATTTTTGAAAATAAAGGAGAAAATAGATCAATAATCTAATAAATTTGTCAAATTAATAATTATTAGTAATTAACTATTACAAGAGTACATACATTTATAACCTGCTGACAAAAATAAATAAAGTAAGGTGATTTGCTGGTCTTAGTTGGTTTAATATGGTCTCCTAGACTGGCCAAGCTGGTGCTGCAGCTAGTTAAGCTGATTTACATCAGCGAGACTAGTAGAAAAGTGTCCAAAACCCGTTTAAAACCATAAGGCAGACTAGCTTTATCAGCATGCTTAAAAAATGAAGACCAGTAATCCAATTTGAGCTAGTATACGTTGTTTTTATTTTAGCAGGGACAGGGTTAAATTTCGAATTACACGAAAGACTGACAGAAAAGTATGAACTTAACAGTTATAAAAAGCATCGCGTCGCTCAGGTATGATTCCGCCTCTGTTGACCCCCTCTTCCTCTTCCTCCTCATCATCATTCATCAATATCAACGTCCTAAATAATCACGAACACAAATAGCTTGTTTTATTCCAGCTCCTGTGTGAACAAAGTGATACGTAGAGGTGATAATGCGATGTCCACTCTCATGTTAGCACGTAGGCACATCGCATGAAAAACTCTCATAAAGAGGGCAAACGAGACAGGAAAACGGTGCACCAGTATGTGAGAGGACGAGGCTGTGACACGAATGAACACACGCATGGCTTTACATCGTCTTTTAACCATAATGGGCTTTCAGCAGTCGTACGCAAAGACTGAATGAAGGGCAAACACATCAATGTTGTTCACTAATGTGTGTTTGCACTCGGTGACTGTTTAGTGTGTGTTGGGATTGTTCTGAAGCGTATGTCACACTCGCTCTCCTTTCTCGATGGCGTCTCTATATCGATAAATTCACACCCCCTGTTGATCTAATGAATGACAGTGCACACTTCTTCTGTAACTATTGTGTGTTTTGCGTGTTGTGTGAATGTCCAGGACATTATGAAGATGTGGTTTTAATCTCTCTATCTCGGAACCGTGCCGAAATGTTTCGCGCAGTCTGAGTGGCTGTCGCGGGCTGTCACTCAAGCGTGCGGCCAATCACAACTGTCCTTACATGAAAACTATATTTTCACTCACTGCATGTACAGTACACTGTATGTTGGCAAAAAAGTGAACAGAAAAAGACACCATCGAAGAGGTAAGAGAGGTGGACAACGGACCTGTTAAGTCACTTTGGGGGCCTGTTGCAGGTAAGTGGCGACGCACATGCACTGTTAGACTTTATTTTACTAGCGCGACGGCGATCTGACACTAATATACAACATCCAGGAAGCTCTATAGATAGTGGTTCTGTGATCAGAAAAGCATTCCCAGCATGGTGGTGTCATCCTTTAGAAGTAGGTGCTGTAAATCAACTTAAATGCAGCGCAAAAGTTTAGGGAGAATGGCTTGACGTAAACCCTGTTGATGAATCCGGTTTGAAATGAAAGGTGTTTTGAAACAAGGTGACTGGTCTAAGCTGCTGTACCATCTTAGACCAGCAACAAACCAGCTATCAGTCGTTCATACCAGCTTAAGGTGGTCAGGCAGGATTTTAAAACATTTCTAACTGGTCATTAAGCTGGTGGACCAACTTAGACCAGCAACAAACCAGCCACTAGTCAGTTATACCTGATTAAGTCAAGCATCTTTTTGCAACATTGCTGGCTGGTCTAAGATGGTCAATAAGCTTTTGAGCTACCGTCTAGTCACATGAGATGGTCAAGCTGGTTTTTGGAACATGGTGACTGGTCAACTAGCTAATTATGAAAACAATAATATGATATGATGAATATAATATAAATATTATAGCTGATGATCAGTCTTAAATGAGCAACAAACCATCTATAAGTCATTCTTATCATCTAAAGGTGGTTGGTTAAGTTTTTGCAACACGGTAGCTCATTTCTAGCTAGTCTAAGATGATCGTTAAGCTGATACACCAGCAACAAATCAGCTACCAGCTGGTCATGTGAAGTGGTTTTTAAAACCTGTTTACTGGTGAACCAGCTAATTAAGATAAGTATGATATACACAAGTTAGTCCAAAACAGCCAAACGTTGCACATAAACTAACTAGATGTGTTTTGGAGCATGGTAGCTAGTTTCTAGATGGTGTAAGGTTGTCATTAAGCTTTTTAACTAGCAACAAACCAGCATCCAGCTGTTTATGTGAGGTGGTTTTTGGAAACCGATAACTGGTAAACCAGCTAATTATTAATTAAATGATACAGTCAGCTTCAAGTCAGTCTAAAACAGCCACATTTTGTGCATAAACTAACTAGATGTAATTTGGAGCAAAGTAGCTAGTTCCTATGTGGTATAAGATGGTCATTAAGCTCTTTAACTAGCAACAAACTAGCTTCCAGCTGGTTATGTGAGGTGGTTTCAGAAGCTGATAACTGGTAAACAGCTAATTATGATAATGATGATATAGTCAAGTTAGTCCAAAACAGCCACATTTTGTGCAGAAACTAACTAGATGTGTTTTGGAACATGGTAGCAAGTTTCTAGGTGGTATAAGATGGTTATTAAGCTCTTTATCCAACAACACACCAGCTACCAGCTGATCATGTAAGGTGTTTTTTGGAAGCTGTGATAATGATGATATAGTCGATTCAGTGCAAAACAGCAACACCTTGCACAGAAACTAACTAGATGTGTTTTGGAGCATGGTAGCTAGTTTTTACCTACTATAAGATGGTCATTAAACTCTTTAACCAGCAACAAACCAGCTACCAACTAAAACGTGAAGTGGTTTTTGGAGCCTGATTATTGGTGAACCAGCCAATTATGATAATGAAAATATAGTCAAGTTAGTCCAAAACAGCATTATATTACACACAAACTAACTAGATGTGCTTTGGAGCATGGTAGCTAGTTTCTAGCTGCAATAACATAGTCATTAAACTCTTTAACCAGCAACAAACCAGCTACCAACTGGTCATGTGAGGTGTTTTTTAGAACCTGATTACTGGTCAACCATCTAATTATAATAATGATGATATAGTCAAGTCAGTCCAAAACAGACACATATTGCGCAGAAACTAACTAGATGTGTTTTGGATCATGGTTGCTAGTTTCTAGGTGGTATAAGATGGTCATTAAACTCTTTAACCAGCAAACAAACCAGATACCAACTGATAATGTGATGTGGTATTTAGAACCTGATTACTGGTCAACCAAGTAATTATTATAATAATGACACAGTCAAGTCAGTCAAAAATAACCAATAACTGTGCACAAACTAACTAGATGAGTTTTGGAGCATGGTAGCTAGTTTTTAGCTGCTATAAGATGGTCATTAAACACTTTAACCAGCAACAATCCAGCTCACAGCTGGTTTTTAGAACCTGATTAATGGTCAACCAGCTAATTATGATAATGATGATATAGTCAAGTCAGTCCAAAACAGCCACATATTGGGCCTCATTCATAAATCAACTTACGACAGAGTTCACATGTGATTCATGAAACATTCGTATGCCACCAATTGCATCGTATGAATGATCGTATGTTGATAAATGTGGCAGCTGAAAACAATCGACATATCACGCCCCTAAAAACAGTGAATAGGCCTACAGAATACAAGCATCGAGCTGAAATGAAACTAAACAGCACTGGGCTCACAGCCTCTCTCGTCAACATCCAAATGTTTTCATTTTTTGCCATGTAACATTTGGTTGCTAAACTATTATCCATGATGTAAACAAGTCTTTGTACTTCACATAAATGAACAAAATGCTGTCATTATAAAATTCTCCAAAATTATCTATGCTGCACACAAATTCAGGCTAACTCAAAAACTTGCGTACACGAGCTTAGACCTGATGTGAGATTTGATCGTAGCCACCGCTCACGTTCCATATTGATAAATTCCAAGTTTTGCGTAGAAACAACTGTACAACAAATTTTCCGTCGTACGTTTGTTTCACAAACGAGGCCCACTGCGCAGAAACTAACTAGAAGTGTTTTGGATCATGGTAGCTAGTTTCTAGATGATGATCATTAAACTCTAACCAGCAAACAAGCCAGCTAGCAGCTGATAATGTGAGGTGGTTTTTAAAACATGATTACTTGTAAACAAGCTAATTTTAATAAAGATTATATAGTAAAGTCAGTCAAAAATAGCCAATAACTGTGCACAAACTAACTAGATGTGTTTTGGAACATGGTTTTTGGATTCTAGCTGATACACTGTAAGTTGGTCATTAAACTCTTTAACCAGCAACAAACCAGCTACCAGCTGGTAATGTGAGGTGGTTCTTAGAACCTGATTACTGGTCAACCAGCTAATTATGATAATGGAGATATTAAAGTCAGTCAAAAATATAAAAATAACTGTGCACAAACTAACTAGCTGTGTTTAGAAACACGGTAGCTGGTTCATAGCTGATTGTCATTAAGCTTTAACCAGCTACAAACCAGTTACCAGCTGGTCATGTGAGCTGGTTTTTGGAGCATGGTGACTGACCAACCAGCTAGTTGTGATGATGAGATGATATACGTCAATCCATAGATGTGTTTTGGAACAAGGTAGCCGTTTCTGTGTCTGTTATGGTCTGTGATGGTCATTAGCTGGTCAAAGCTTGTGAACCAGCAGCAAACCAGGTACCAGCTTGTCATAAGGTGGCCAAGCTTATTTATGGTCAACGCAGCTGCCACGTTATAAAACACTGTTATAAAACACAGGTATGATAATAGACTTGATTTTCTAACTGAACACCGACTGAATGATGATGATGATGATGATGATGTGACACGGTAGGCCAGTGAGTCCAGCGCTGTGAACATCCAAACACTGTGCACACGGGCTTCATAACAGAGCAGTCAGTGGGAACACTTGAACGCACGGAGGGGGAGGAGGGCTGCGAGAGAAAACAAACCGAGAAAATTGTTCGCCTGAAACGAAAGTACTAATATCAAAGTGGCATTCCGGCCCCCACCGTTATTCGTTTTCGGAGTGATCGGCGCGATTGCGATGTAGTTTTGTCGACTTCACGCTGCGGTGTTGCTCCTTTCCAAGCATCCGGTAAAAAATAATATAAGTGTCTGTGGGGCTACTGTACGGACGGCCAGTGCAGAACTGTTCTGATGTGTCAATAAGTTTGCGGCTGGAATGAGAAGGCCCTGGCGTTTCCACCGGATTTCAGGGGTAAGTTTGCGTTCACAGATGCCGCGATGACTGAAAACTTGGACATATTTTGTGTGCGAAAAGCCCCGAGTTTCGATTGATCGGGCGCTCGCTCTTAGACAGTGCGAAATTCGTGCCAGTTTGTTGTGCTTCGGCATAAACAACTTTGGCGTTCGCCGTGTTTGACACCTGCTCTCACCGAACATCAGGCTTTCTGTGAAATTCACGACGATTTAACATGTACGACCGACCGTGCGATTATTGCATATGGGTCTGCTAATGACACGTTCAGGCGAGCTAGAGCAATCTCGCATCACAGGGGCTAGCAGGCTAGCCAGCTACTTTTATTCTATCTGACTAAACGGAACGAGAAACCCGAGCACAAAACCGTCTCATCTGAAAAGTCTGCCCCGAAAACCCCTAGTTTAAGTAATGAAAGCTCGTGGAGAGGGATCTCTCTCTGAAAATGCCCTGGCGGAGTTTGACAGGAGTGAGATTTATACTTCATCTTCCCCAAAGCAAGATGGACTCTCGGCTGTCTGTCTTGTCAGAGCCCAGATCGACATTTTGCACCGAGATGCAAACCGAGCACAGTTCAAATAAGGGGTCAGACGAGTTATGAAATGAGCTCGATGGGTTTAAATAATCGGAGGATATCGTCGACATGGTGCTTTGTGGAGTTCTTGATTCGGTGATCGAGAGTTCTGCAGAGACACACGCACACACTCGGCGAGAGCACCGCTCTCAGGCTGTACCTGAAAACTAAACGCTGCAATACAGTATATACCGTCCATCCACTCGACGAAACTGTGTCGGATGTGCTTTAATAAGACCTACGTGAACGAGCCGAAGTATGGCAAGCCTCCTTAACAGTTGTTACAGCTTGCATCTTTATTAATGTAACAAAGGTCGTGTTGTTTCAACTCGCAAGCAACTGTTCTTTAGATGTCAGTGCATATGTCAATAAAACAGTGTTCACACTGACAAAGATCTGCAATAGAAGAGCAACAGGAAGTCATTCATTCAACATGACTGCTTATGACCACTGGCAATGCGAAAAGTTAAGAAGTGCTCCATTTTGTCCAGACAGGCAGCGATGCATCTGAAAGTTCAGAGTAGGACCGCGACTGGAAACCAACAGTGCGGCGACTCGGTGACCTTCTGCGATTTAATCGTTCTCAGTGTCGGCGACCTTTTGCTGCTGTGTTAGCGACTCATCAAAGTTAAAAAAAATTCCAGTGAAAGTGTAGCCACAGATCTTTTCTTCCATATTGCGATGTAGAAAAATGTATGGACGGGGATTTGGTTCAATTTGTCAGATGATTATTGAATTTTGAGATGTGGTTGTTGCGTTCGAAAGTCGAAAAAATTAAACGTTTACAGATGAATTGTTTACAATAAGATCTATAACATGCATTTAGAGAAGGTAAATTTTAATTTCATGTCTCTTGGCAGCAAGTTAATCTTTGAAGACTGCAATTTTCTGATGTTTCTGACGATTTAAAAAGTTTAAATTGAAAAATTGCGTTGTGTGACAATTAATTGTGCGTGTGGACTCGTATAGCTTTGCATTTGTGGCACAGATAAATTGTAGCACTGCCATATGTTGATGCACAGAATAACTTTGAATGACATTTTAGCAGTAGTTTAGTTGCTGGTTTATTCAATAGAAACTAGTAAGTATCCTTACTGTTAGTATTTTCCACAAAATTTTATGGGAATTGTGTTCAGATATCAGCTCTTAGTTTCTGATTTGTATATATTCATATTGTACCTAATCAAGTTTTACAAGTAATGATTTAGGAAGTTGTTTACTAGTAGCTACTTGGATAGTACTAGCATTTATTAGTAAGTGACTAAATTATAGGGGTGCACCGATCCGATATTCAGTATCGGTATCGCTCCGATACTGGCATTTTCTGCTGGATCGGGTATCGGTGATTCAAATCTGCTATTGTTCGTATGCTATTCTGTGTTATTGTTAAGCCCCACGAAAGCCACACACACATTATAAAGCACAGTAAAGTTTTCATAAGCCGTTTTATAGTTTAATGGGAGGTACAGCTAAGTATTTAAGTTGTTAAATTCAAGTTAACGTAAATTATTTTCTCCGCTGCGGCTGTCTTTCATCCTCCATTCAGCGTTCAAATTGCGATCAGTTACGACAGTCAAGACAATAAAACTTTTTTACGGAGCCTTTTGTATTATAATACTTTTGCGTGATGAAAGATTATTAATAGCCTTTCTTGTTCGTCTCATCTCTCATATGCTGCTGCCTCATTACTGTGCTATACATTTTAAAGTTGTTTGTTTAATTATTTTATAGTGCTTTTATAGTATATTTGTATATAAATATATTACTTGTTTTTCAAGAGTGTATTTTACAATAATACAAAAAGCAGTGTGCATAATTTTACTAGATTTAGTCCTACACTTATTCACTTTTATTTGTTCCCCACTTTTTTTTTTATTTTTTTAATTTTAGATTTTAAAAAATTATTGTGCACTCATGTTTTGCTAGAGTAACATTGTTACGGAATTATTCACTTACTTAGTTTATAATAGTATTTTTGTCGTAGATTATAATTATAAATTCATTCTTTTTTTGTTTTTCTTTAACGTAAAGTCTATATTTAGTAGATTGTGTGTAACATAAAAGAGTGATGATCATGTCAACACACACTGAGGTAAAGAAATTCAACACTGATTTAAAAAAAACGTCAGACACTCTGAATTATTGGTATCGGATCGGGATCACTTCTGAAAAAGCCAGCCCTACTAAATTACGGATACTGTGATTGTTGAAATAAGAACAAATGTTTAATTAACGTTTCCTAGTATCGAATTGAATGAGTTAAAAAAGGATAGTCACTGTTGGACTGTTTACTAGTAATCTGAAAAATGATGTCCATTTACTTAGTTTGTGGCGTTTTTGTAATAGTAACATTAAAAAACAAGTATTAGTAAATAATATACTTTGTAATGAATAAATGTTACAACAGCTTGCCATAACTGAACTGTTTTTGAATGAATTCAATGTATGCTTTGAGCTATGTCATAACTTTATGCTTCATCAACAACACCGGAGCTGCCACCTCAGATTGAAGCTGTAGAGGTGCACGTATGCCTAGCTAATCCACAACATAGTTAAAATGTGGCTGACCGATGAGGTCGGACTCGGGGCAACGTTATGTGGTGCATTTGGCTTTGCTTTCGACGATTTATTCCTGTACTGAGGGCACAGTGTTTTTTTGTTTCACTTTGTAGGTCATCTTCATCGCATGATACAGCCTGACTGACAGATCCATCCTCATCTTTCAAATACCGTATTTCCATATTCTGTGGCTCTGTAAGTACGCCTTCACTTCATGCCATGTGTTTTTCCTCTTCATCGGTTGTTATATCTCTTAGATTCACAGACTAATTGGGATCTGATGCCTTAACATCACGGATCAAACACTCATTACATCACAGATTTTAAGCTCGCGTCTGTACATAATCACCTGCTTATTGGGTTGTGCTCAATCCGAGATAAAACACATATTCATTCTTCAACCTTTTATCATGCAAAGAGCTGTCTGTTCAAACATGGTCTACTTTCCTGAATGACTGCATCAATAACAAATTGTACTTTTGATCATCATATAATGGCATATTAGAAAATTCATAGCATGTTATTCCTTTAACCCATCCATTGTAATCTGTAAAGAATAGACTATAAATACCACATTGCTCTTGGTACTGAAACCAGGCTTGATGACATTGTTATGAATATCTAAAACAGAACAAAAGCAAATTTTCTGATTTTAATCAATTTGTTTTTATAAAAAACAACTATTTAAAAAGTGTGCTATCTGATATTTTTGTCTTGTAGTTCAGAAAACGATTATGACCTTTTGGCCTTTCAGCATGTCATGTAGATTTTGAATATTTAAAAAAAAAAAAAATTAAAATTGTAATGAAAATCCAAAATTGTAGCTTTAAAGGAGAAGTCCACTTCCAAAACAAAGATTCACGTATAATGTACTCACCCCCTTGTCATCCAAGATGTTCATGTCTTTCTTTCTTCAGTCGTAAAGAAATAGTTTTTTGAGGAAAACATTTCAGCATTTTTCTCCATATAATGGACTGATATGGTGCCCCGATTTTGAACTTTCAAAATGTAGTTTAAATGTGGCTTCAAACAATCTCAAATGCAGTTCTAAACGATTCCAGCCGATAAAGAAGGGTCTTATCTAGCGAAACGATCGTCTATTTTCATAAAAATAATATGATTTATATACTTTTTAATCTTGTCTTGTCTTACTTTGCCTGAACTCTTTTTTTCTGGTTCAAGACAGTTAGGGTATGTCGAAAAACTCCCATCAACTCCCTCATCTTCAAGATCGTCCTATATCGCTGTTTTACCTTTTTTGTTAAGGGTGTTTGATCTTCTTTGCATGTTCACTTTGCAAAGACTGTGTTGGTACTTCTGCAGCGATGTAGGATGATTTTGAAATGATTTTCAAAGTTAAGGGAGAAAATACGATTGGAGTTTTTCGACATACCCTGACTGTCTTGAATCAGAATACACAGAGTTCAGGGAGAGCGAGACAAGACGAGCGTTTGAGATTAAAAGTATTTAAATAGTATTTTTTGAATGAAAATAACCGATCGTTTCGCTAGATAAGACCCTTCTTCCTCGGCTGGACTCGTTTACAACCGCATTTGGGATCGTTTGAAGCCGCATTTAAACTACATTTTGGAAGTTCAAACTCGCGGGCACCATAGAAGTGCAGTATATGGAGAGAAATCCTGAAATATTTTCCTCAAAAAACAATTTCTTTACCTCTGAAGAAAGAAAGACATGAACATCTTGGATGACAAGGTGGTGAGTACATTATATGTGAATCTTTGTTTTGGAAGTGGACTTCTCCTTTAAGTTGTATAAAGTTGATTTTCTAATATTACAGTTAATACAGAAATTATTATAAAATTTGAGATATGAAATTCCAAAAGTGAATGAGTTTAAGCAGCAATAGAAAAGTTTTTACATTTTAATAAGATTTAACAAGAAGAAAATAACAATGATTTTTAAGAAAAAATGTTTTTGATGCTTTTTTAAATTGAACCTGAAGATCACAGGTAAATGCAGTTTCTTAGGACAAAAGAAGGGTTAAAGTGCAATTAATTTATGGATGATTGTGCTATTTAAGGTTTTTTTTTTTTTTTTAAATAATAGTCTAATAATACAAACCTCCAAGTTCACTGCTGGTATTTACATATGAATATCAAAACTGCTGTTGTTTTCTAAACATTTCCTCTTAGACAGTATCATCTGTTGTAGGTTTTCACTGCATTTATCAAGTGTGCATCATTAAAGTTTGATTTCATCCTATTATTTCTGCTAGTAAAACATGCACACCTGAATATTGATTCAGGTGAAGCAGCCTTGTTTACACCTGAGGCTCGGAGCCACATATCTGGCCTGTATAATTACATTCTGCCAGATCAAACTTTCAGAGATAGATGACGCGATGAGGAACTTTGACACACCTCTGCAGTGTAAAAGTCCTACTATCCTGTTTATGCTGTATCTTTCATGATCTTATAAAATGTCATAATGTAATGTACATCTTTATAAGTTATAATTTGCTTATTTTACAGTCTTTAGACAATAGTGAGGCATTAAGGTGCCCCAGATCAGATCTTAGATCTTGAAGCTACCTGTTATTATCTACCCTGTTTAGCTTTCTGTTTGCTATTCAAATAAAGTAGAGCTAAATTTATGTTAGGATTATGATTAATGTCATGCACCAGGGTTACGTTGAGATAAATTTTGCCATTTGTTTATTATTGGATGTCAGATATGCATAGATCAGAATAGATTTCATTGCTTTAAACATAGAGTTCTTGGACAGTCTTGGTTCAGTGAGGATTTAAACTCGTGTTTCATTCAAATTTGGGAATTTAGATCAAATTTGCTTTTGAAAGTTCCTGAGAGTACATAAGATAGAAGGTCAGAGAATACATGCAAACATAAAACGTGTGAAGGGCAAAAACTTTTATTGTAATGTCAAAATTTTCAGTTCTTAATTTTATTATGAAAACAAATCATTCAATTTTCGCACAGATTTCCTTTGACAGTAAGAATCACTTTCAATGTAAACACGATTTTTGCTTATTTTTTTATGTACTGTGTTACAAGCCAGAATAATTTTTTGTGGCCGTTAACAGCATGCCACTACTCCATTTTTTTAATAGTGATCTTAATCTATATTTACATTTCCACAACCATGACTCATAGTATTGGTCCTATATTTTAGTTGATAAGGTTTGGGATTTTTCTTGCCAATTGATGCTGCAATCTCACCCATGTGAAATAATTTTTTTTCTAATGTGTTTTTTTATTCTCATTTGACAATGTAGGCTCCTGTAATGTCTGTTTTATTGCACTTTATCAGGCCATCATTCACTAAGAAGGGCTATTGCCACTCAGGCTGAACACCCATTAGTGCATACAGTGACTGGTCATAAAGGGGAGAACTGCTGTCCTGCAAGACCTGATTGGTTTCAATCAAGTGGCCCGTGTACAGTTTTACCTGCAGTAGCTACGGGGAACTTTTGTTTCCAGAGAAAGAACATTGACAAGAATAGTTTGACTATAAATGTCCACAAAATGAGAGTGATGGAAATGCCAAATTTTGGGGGAAAATTCCTTAATTCGCAAAAAGTTTTCACGCTCACTTGAGGTGGTTTTTGAAAAGGGTTAATGCGAATAATGATAGAATGAAATGCATTTGAAGAATAAGTTTTCCAATTTTCCAAGTTAAATTCACAACTTTGGATGGGAACTGTCTTCTAACACTGCCCTCCAAAAGTTTGGAAACACCCCTGGCAAGTGTGGTTTTGGACGATATCATCATAAATCCTTATCATTTTTTGGTGCAAATAAATTAAAGTAACTTGATATTATCATTGAAGACCAGCAATAATAATTTTCATTTTGACTACATAATAATGGCAATATACACATGTCAAAGTCAGACATGCCCCTGTGATGTCTGATTACTGGTTTAAACTTGGCCCAGGTTTTTAAAAGATTTTTGGGTCAGAACACCTTAGTATCTTCAACAATTGATTGCCAATTAAGTTTAGAATACAATGAATTTAGGCCCAGATTATGCAGAGCTGTAATAGCTGCTAATGGTGGATATTTTGATGAATCAAACACTTAAGTTTTTTCTATGTATAAACTGTTTATGTAATAAAATATGTTTTCGTAGTTTGTGTTGTCCCTTATCAGTGCAAAATTAGTACAAATTAAAAAGGATTCATGTTAATATTGTCCAAAACCCTACTTTTCTAGGGCGTTTCCAAACTTTTGGAGGGCAGTGTGTGTTGTATCAAAAAGAGCAGCATGAACAGCCTCAAAACATCTCCTTTTGTGTGCCAAAGAGGAAAAATTGGATTTAAATTGCATGACATTTTTATTCATTTATTCATTTATTGTAGAAATCAATTAGCAAACAAATAAAATGTTAATGTTTATTTAACATTTTATTTTGTTTTCTACAGAAAAAAAACATTAGATTAATTGCCATTATTTTATTCACAGTTATAGTTTTTAGTCACAAATCAGCATATACAGTTGAAGTCAAACGTTTACATACACCTTGCAGAATCGGAGAGCCCGGGGGTGAAACCTTTTTTAAATTTGAAGGTCAGGGTAAATTTAACTTGTTTTGTCTTCTGGGAAACATGTAAGCATCTTTTGTAGCTTCTGAAGGGCAGTATTAAATGAAAAAAATATATATTTAGGCAAAATAGGAAAACTGTACACATCTTCATTCTGTTCAAAGGTTTACACCCCCGTCTCTTAATGCATCAACATCGTGTTTTCTTCAGAAGCAACAGTGAGGGTTTGAGCCTTCTGTAATAGTTGCATATGAGTCTCTCAGTTGTCCTCAATGTGAAAAGATGGGTCTCAAAATCATACAGTCATTGTCAGAAAGGGTTCAAAAACACAAAAATGCTGAGAAACCAAAGAATTTGTGGGACCTGAAGGATTTTTCTGAAGAACAGCCTGCAGTTTAACTGTTTAGGACAAACAAGGGACTCATGAACAACTATCACTAAACAAACAAACAAACAAAAAAATAGCTGTGAATCATTCAGGTAACATCACAGTATTAAGAATGAACGGGGTCACTATTATAAATTCAACTATTATTATGTCTTGTGGACTGTATGTAAATGTCTTTTATGTAAAATATCTTATTCAGGTTAGTACTAAATAAAAAATAACTTGCATTTTGTATGATCCCTCTTATTTTGGTAAAAATTCTGCAAGGTGTATGTAAACTTTTGACTTCAACTAGTTTGTGAGAATTTTCTGTGTTATACTTTCAAGAACAGTTGTAGTTTTTTTTTTCTTTCTTTTTGTGGAGTTTTTCCTCACTACTCATGTTTAACTCAGTTAATTTTAGATTAATCCGTTGTTTTTATTACAGTGACAATATAAAATAATATAATATTATATATTTTGCTCGAACTGTATGAATTGTTCTTTATTTACATGGAAATATGTAGTTGTATTTAAAACAATCATCACATTTGTCATGAAAAAGGATGAAAAGCTTTTGGTTAAAGGACTTTTAGATATGCTTATAACCTGCTCTTTTTTCAAGTTCTCACATTAAAGGAAAAGTCCACTTCCAAAACAAAGATTCACATATAATGTACTCACCCCCTTGTCATCCAAGATGTTCATGTCTTTCTTTCTTCAGTCGTAAAGAAATTATGTTTTTTGAGGAAAACATTTCCGCATTTTTCTCCATATAATGGACTGATATGGTGCCCCGATTTTGAACTTCCAAAAAGCAGTTTAAATGCGGCTTCAAATGGGGTTGTAAACAATCCCAGCCGAGGAAGAAGGGTCTTATCTAGTGAAATGATCGGTTTTTCATTTTAAAAAAATACTTTTTAATCTCAAAGGCTTGTCTTGCCTTTCTCTCCATGAACTCTGTGTATTCTGACTCAAGACAGTTAGGGTATGTCGAAAAAAGCTCCAATCGTATTTTCTCCCTCAACTTCAAAAATCATTTCAAAATCATCCTACGTCACTGCAGAAGTTCCAACCCAGTCTTTGCAACGTGAACATGCAAAGTGTAATGCGTTTTTGGGTGAGAAATATGAAGGAGGCAGAAAGTCCATGCAAACATAGTATTTAATAAATCCAGAGAAAACAACCGCTTAAATTACAACAGAGACAGGACCAAGAAGCTATGGAAGGGCAGGGCTAGTACTAACTTAAACGAGGAACTAATGAGGATAATAAAAGAGGGACAGGTGAATGGAATGAGAATGAGGGAATGAGGGCAGTCATAGGGCAGAGATAAGGAAGGCCTCCAGGGCGGAGCAGGGAGCTCAGGAGACCATGGCGGGTCAGGGAGCTCGGGGGGCCATGGCAGAGCAGACAGTTCAGGAGGTCATGGCAGATTAGGGAGCTCGGGGAGCCATGGCGGAGCAGACAATTCAGGAGGCCATTATGGATCAGGGAGCTCCGGGAGCCATGGCGGAGCAGACAGTTCAGGAGGCCATGGCGGATCATGGAGCTCGGGGAGCAATGGTGGAGCAGACAGTTCAAGGAGCCATGGCGGGTCAGGCAGTCCAGGAAGCCATGGCGGAGCAAGTGGTTTAGGAGGGCATGGCTGGATGGCCTCCGTGGCCTTAGCCTCTGGCCTGACCACTATGGCCATGGGAATATGGACTCCCCCCTCTAAAATTTTCTGGGGGAAATTTAAAGGTCCACAGGCCAGGAAGAGTTCAGGAGGAGCAGGCTCTGGAAGGTGCTCTGGAGGAGCGGAGACAACGGAGAGAGCATAGGGGCAAAGAACTCTGGCGGAAGTGCCATATCCAATAGCGCAGGAGCAGACTCTGGAGGGCACGCTGGAGTGGCCCTTGAAAAATGGCAGGTGGAACAGAACCATTGGAGCGGTATGTGGAGGGAGCTGGTTTATGGTGAGCTGGAGCATGTGCACACTTCCGGGTAAGAGGAGGATTAGAATCCTCCAAATCAACGAAAAACTTGGAACCGTTTAAATCAAGATCATAATTTATAAAATCTGCTACAGGTCTTTAACAATCATTAGGAGACAGGAATCCGGACAAATCATCATCGTCCAGTCCCATTCGGAAGCACGCATTAAGCATATGTTCACTCCAGCTCACCAGATGGAAAACACTCAGGAACTCCTCCACATAACGCTCCAAAGGTTGTCCACCTTGCTGGATGTTTAATATAAAGTCCTCAGCCCACTTCATTTTTTTGAGGGTCCTGTCTTCTGTAACATGTTGTTTGGGTGAGAAACACAAAGGAGGCAGAAAATCCATGTAAACAGAATATTTAATAAATCCAGAGAAAACAACTGCTTAAATCACAACAGAGACAGGACCAAGAAACTATGGAAGGGCAGGGCTATAAGTACTAACTTAAACGAGGGACTAATGAGGATAATAAATAAGGGACAGGTGAATGGAATGAGAATCCGGAAACACAGGAAAACTAGGTCAGGGGAAAAAACACAATGAAGACAGAACTCAAAACACAAAAGACACGTGACACAAAGAAGATCAAACACCCCTAACCAAAAAGGTAAAACAGCGATATAGGACGATTTTGAAGTTGTTGAAGAACATGAGATGGGAGTTTTTCGACATACCCTAACTGTCATGAACCGGAGCAAAAACAGTCCAGGCAGAGTAAGACAAGACGAGCATTTGGCATTAAAAATATATAAATTGTATTTTTTAAATGAAAATAACCAATCATTTCGCTAGATAAGACCCTTCTTCCTCGGCTGGGATCGTTTACAACCGCATTTGGGAACGTTTGAAGCCACATTTAAACTGTTTTTTGGAAGTTTAAAATCGGGGCACCATATCAGTCCATTATATGGAGAAGTATGCAAAAATGTTTTCCTTGAAAAACATAATTTCTTTACGACTGAAGAAAGAAATATATGAACATCTTGGATGACAAGGGGGTGAGTACATTATATGTGAATCTTTGTTTTGGAAGTGGACTTCTCCTTTAATGTGAGAACTCGAAAAAAGAGCAGGCTATAAGCAGATCTAAAAGTCCTTTAACCAAAAGCTTTTCATGCTTTTTCATGACAAATGTGATGATTGTTTTAAATACAACTACGTATTTCATGTAACTAAAGAACAATTCATACTGTTTGAGCAAAATATATAATATAATATTATATTATTATAAGACATGAACATATTGGATGACAAGGGGGTGAGTAAATTATTTGTAAATTGTTTTTCTGGAAGGGGACTTCTCCTTTAACAACGATGAATGAACGTGTGAGACCTCGTCTAGTGTCAGCATTTGTTCATAACAGTCCTGTAACCAAATTAACAGCAAGAGGGCAGCAGATACCAGCTATGAACAACCTTTCAGAAGATGTCTGCTGCTAATGCAATATCTAGATACACTGTACTCCTTTTCTATGTGCAGTTTAAAGTACAACACATGATAATCGATGTGCACAAGTTAGGAAACAGTCTAGTTAGTGGTGAGCCTGTATGTTAAGATTCATGGTGACGTGACTGTGTGTGTCTTCCTCTTCCTGTTTGTGTGCATGCAATGAACGTGTGAGAGATGTGTGCTCTGGTCCTATTGGACCTATTGGAGAGGAGAGAGCTGGTGTATGTGAAGGTCACATGTACAGTAGAGCTGCACCGGTGCTGCAGACGCAGAAGAACAGTGCTGAGATAGACAGGGAAGCCTGTGTCCGCTCTCCCTCAGCGAACACTGCGCCACACTGCACTCGACAGCGTGCCTGGTTTCCTTGAACTAACACTGTGCACTAGAAGAGACTGCACATTGAATATGCACTGAATCAAGGTTTCTTGTCCACTGTTATAGAGCTATTACTTGATTTACGACCCCATCAAAAATACATTATTATAGTGTGGCTTTTCTTATATTCTTATGATGCCCATCAAATTATATTTGCAGTCTGCGGCTGCCTTTCTGTCTCCTAAAATGGCTCTTTTTTTCTCTCTCATGGTAACCAATTGCACATTTCACCTTTAAATTAACTACCAGGCAATGTAATCATCAGTGAGTCGTGGCCTCTTCCTGTCATATGGTCTATTATGTGATGTTAAAGAGCATTAAGGGCCGTGTTTAACCTCTGACCTTTGCCCTCATCAGGGTCAGCAGCAGTATGAAGGGCGGAGGTGGAGGGAAAGAACCTCCGGTGGAAGGAGAGGTCAGCGGAAAGCGGCCCAAACGCAAGTGTCTGCAGTGGCACCCGCTGCTGGCCAAGAAAGCTCCAGACTTCTCTGAGGAAGAGGAGGAGGAAGATGAAGAGGAGCTGGAGAAGGTGAGTGATTACACAAACTGGATTCACGTCAGTGCATTAAAGGGATAGTTTATCCACAAATGAAAATTCTGTCATTAGTTACTCACCCATAAGACTTTCGGTCATCTTCAGAACACAAATTAAGATGTTTTTGATGAAATCTGAGAGCTTTCTGACCCTGCATAGACAGCAATGCGACTGACATGTTCAAGGCCCAGAAAGGTAGTAAGGACATCATTAAAATAGTCCATGTGACATCAGTGGTTCAGTCTTAATGTTATGAAGCTACAAAAATACGTTTTGTGTGCGAAGACAACAAAAATATTTTTGTCTTTACTGTCACTTTTGATTGATTTAATGCTTTTTTGATGAATAAAACAATTAATTTGTTTAAAAATCATTATGACTCCCGAACTTTTGGACAGCAATGTGTATTGAAGGCTATATAGATAGATGTTTGTCCATTAAAATTCTCTTTGGAATTAGAATAACCAATATCCAAATAACAATAGCACATAGGAAATCATGATTCAGTCATATTATTGTAGCTAGACTAAAATAAAGACTATTGAAATAGACCTTCCACTTCCGCTCAACCTGTTTCAGTTTCAAAAATACGTCAGTACAGCAAAAAAACAAAGCAACATCTTATGGTCTTTAACACTGTGTCATGTCAGGCTCAGTCAGATGTGTAGAATATACAAATATATGGTTTTTTTTTAGTGCATTATTTTTCATTTGCATCTTTTTTTTTGAGGTTTTTGTCCATCTCTGCAAGAAAGTTTGTATGTTTAAAGGAGTAGTCTAACAAAAATGTACAGATAATTTACTCACTACCTTGTCATCCAAGATGTTCATGTCTTTCTTTTTTCAGTTGTAAAGAAATGTTTCTTGAGGAAAACATTTCAGGATTTTGCTCCATATAGTGGACTTCTATGGTGCCCCTGAGTTTGAACTTCAAAAGTGCAGTTTAAATTCAGCTTCAAAAGGCACTAAACGATCCCAGCCAAGGAAGAATGATCTTATCTTATCGAAACGATCAGTTATTTAAAAAAAAAAAAAAATTACAGTTTATGTACTTTTTTTAACCTTAAACGTTCCTCTTGTTTAGGTCTGCGTGAACTGTTTTTTCCAGTTCAATAGGGTAGGGTAGTTAGAAAAACTACCATCTCATTTTGTCCTCCAACTTCAAAATCATCCTACATCGCTGTTTTACCTTTTTTTGCAAAGGCCGTTTGACCTTCTTTGCATGTTCACTTTGTAAACACTGGGTACTTCTGCAGCAATTTAGGACAATTTTAAAGTTGGAGGAGAAAATGAGATGGAGGTTTTCGACATACCCTGTCTTAAACCAGAAATAACAGTTCACGCAGACCTTGACAAGACGAGCGTTTGAGGTTAAAAAAATATAGATAAGATCATTATTCCTAGGGTCTAGAGCCCTTTGAAGCCGCATTTAAACTGCATTTTAGAAGTTCAAGCTCTGGGGCACCATTAAAGTCCATTATATGGAGAGAAATCCTGAAATGTTTTCCTCAAAAAACATAATTTCTTTACGACTGAAGAAAGAAAGTCATGAACTTCTTGGATGACAAAGGGGGTGAGTACATCATCTGTAAAAAAAAAAAATGTTACTACTCCTAATAAAAGGTGAACTACTCCTAATAAAAGCAAAATGCATTCTTGCAGTATTTTATTTTTTGAAATAACTACACTTGAAACCAACAATGGAAACAGCATTATGTGTACTCTGAGTTATGTGTATGGAATCATGTGGCAAAAGCTCCTGTCTTGCATTTTGGTCAATTATTATATAGGGGAAGGACAAAACTACTTCTGTAGTTTCCCTGTAGTTAATTTTTTTCATTGTTAAAGGTTTAATGCAGGGTTTCCCACACTTTCATTTGTGAACTCTTGGAGGTTTATAAGGGGACTACACTAGGTTCATGAGTTGATGAAAAGCTAATAATTAAAGGGGACATTGGATGCAAAATTCACATATACCCTTATATGTTAATGTACCCATTCTACAAAACTGGTCCAAAGTCAGAGTTGGAAATGTCTTGGGAAAAAAATGGGTCTTTTTCCAAAAAAATTTATGTATGCAAATTATATAATATCCAAAGTACATATTCCTAGAGATTGTGCAGTTAATTCTCATGTTGTATTTTCAGAAAATTTGTCCTCTCCCCCAAATTTGTCACTGTTGAAACACAGTAATAATAATTTAATATATTGACCTATTAAGATTTTGATTGCATCTAGATTTTTTTTTTTTTTTTTTTTTTTTTTTTTATTTTATTAAAAAAATTTCAGAGGTAAATACATAATTCAATTTATAACAATATTTCAAGTGTAATTTATGAGATTTGTTGTATTTGAATCAAATTTTTCTTAGTAAAGGCAAAAAAGGCAAAAAGTTGATCATACTGGTTTCAAGGTTAAGGATTCATTCACTATCATAACATCTTAGCTGATAAATCAGTATGCTTTATTTTTGACAAAACATCCCATTTTTCGGTAGTGACTGCATATTTTCAGTAGTGACAGTAATGTTTTGGTAGTGACCACTTTAAATTACAGAATTTTAACTCGCATACTAAAACACTACTAAAACATGCTAAAATACAAAAAAATTCCATAACTGTAGTAAAATTTAGTTTATTTAAAAAGGTGTTCGGTAGTGACTAGGGTTGGGTACCGAAACCCGGTGCCAATACGGCACCGGTACCCATGTGACCGGTATGTACCGGACCGAATCAGAACGCGAATTTCGGTGCCACTTAAATGCCTGAACTGTCGATTGAAATATTTGTCTTCTGGTGCTATGACACGGATGTAGAAGCATTGATTCATCAACATGCATGATTGCTAGTTAAATTTAAATACTGCACTCATGGGGTGTCAGAATGATCAGAAAATTTATTTACTGAATGAGAAAACTCCCGTGAACGTCGGAAAGCTTTGATGATAGAAATCCAAGACATCTTTGTAGTTACTATCCACTTTCACATTTCGAATTAAAAGCACAAATCGTCTGGAAATGAGACCATCCGAGAAGCGCGTGAATGTTGCAACTATCGTTACACTTGCTCTGACTGCAGCAGGTGGTTTGCTGTTAGCTTAGCTACATTAAACGCGTCTAACTTAAAATGCCAAAAACTGTCAAACTGTGTTTGACAGTTTGCAGACATCAGCTGGAGAGGTGTCGTATTTTGCCAGAGACGGCAGATATGTGATGCGATCTAGGAAAACTCAACACATGGTAAAATTTTACCTTTTTTTAGGTTTTGACACCATATGAAAGCTGAGTTCAGGCCCCTTTCCAAAACTTTTTTTTTTTACATAACCTACGTTATGGGTATCTTAGGTTGGCTGATAGCGATGCTTTTCAGGAATGGGATTTTGAGAAAAACGGCTTTAAAGTGAGACGGCTTTCACTTTCACTTTACGGGTTTAACAAGAGCTGTCTGTCAAGTTAGGAGCGCTACTGCATCATTACACAAACAGACTAACGTTTGTTTTCCGTTGATCACCCATTTTATGTTTAGTATTTAATGCAGCCTACCTTGTAGTAAAAGCGAGCGCAGCGCAACTGTTCGCGCACTGTGATAAAACAAACTGTCATCGGACGACTCCTCTTTAGTAACTTCATCATCCGATCCTTCATCTCTGGATGTGAAATAGCCCGTAACATCATTTAGGGCACTGACATCACCAAAACTGAGCAGATTGAGACGAGTAAGATCGGTTAAGTGAGCAGCTGCAGTACTTGAGACGGCGTTGTTGTGCTCCGCCATCTCACCATATTAAAATAAATAAATAAATAAATAAATAAATAAATAACTTTGCTTGCCGTACTTTACACAGGACTGGTGGAGAATGTGAACTGATACGCCTTTACTAAATATGTTAGGTGGTTTATTTTGATAGGTTAACTGTTTTTGTGGAGTTAAGGGAAAGCACCTCCGCAGCGCGTTCTTAACATAGGAGAAAGACAGTCATTTCTGCTTGCTGCAATAAATGTCTATTTTTCTGCACTAAACAAGTGAATTTCGAAGAGATATTTTCAGAGATGATAGACAAGATGTTATAGATAATAATTTAATGAAAAACGAATTTCCTGAAAACGTCCCACCGTGACATCCGACGGGTTTTCCAAGATCTCATCAAATATAGTCATATTTCTGCAAAAGAATTGCTGAAATTTTAAGCTGTTGGGTTAGGTGGCTTAGGTTTTATTGTTTTTGCATTTTGCATTGACTTAATAATGTATAGTACTACTTAATTTAAAGTAATTTAAACTAAACTAATTAAACTAATTTAAAGAACTTTTTTGTCCAAAAAAATATATATTCTTGTGTAATCCACCACTTTGTGGCTTTTTTGAAAGTATCGGTTCAGGCACCGTTTTGGCACCGGTACCGTTTTAAAAGTATCGATTTGACACCGGTATCGAAAAAACCCCAAACGATACCCAACCCTAGTAGTGACATTCCTTAAAGTTACATACAGATTTTTCATACTTTTAAACACATTTACTTCAAAATGATGAACCCTATCTACTCACACCTTGTAACTATGAGAGAGGGGGTATACAGGAATATTTACTGTTCATAAATTTATGGGTATAGTTAAAATCAGCCTCAACCAATAGACTAAAACATACTGTTTCGGTAGTGACATGAAAAATGTGGGACACATTATTTAGATAAAGTTTTAAAATTTACAAAGAAAACCTAACATAAATATTTTTAAACTTTAAAAAGATACTTTTAAAAACAATGGAGAAAAAAATAAAAGTAAAGTTTTTTTTTATAAGTATAAATTTCGGAGTTAGGGTTTGGGACAGTCATCTAGCAATTGAAAGTACCCAATAAATGATGATTTTATATATATTAAGCTTACTAATATTTGAAATATTATTGTGGGTTTCAATAGATAATAGAATGATCTTAATAAACATCTAAGATTTGAATACTTAAATGCTTTTTAAATGTGTTTTTTTTTTGTTGCGGGACAGCAGTTTGCACCAATTCTGTAGAATGGCCCATACATTTTTTTTTTCTTAGCACCCTGTGGACACAACCACCCTACAATGATTAAAAATTCATTCTCTCCTTTTTTCTCCAAAAATCATAGCTGTCTTAATTATCAAGCCATTTTGAATTTCTGAGCAGTATAACATCATGTTGTTCAGGTCCTGCCCAAATCCGCTGACGGACTGTCCCATTTTAGTATATTTTCACCCTTAGCCTGTTGTATGCTGCCTGCCATTCTCTCCATGCTCAAGCAGTTGTAGCAACAACATCTTGTAAGCAAGGCGTTTTATAGTGGGATGCAGAAGTGGATGCATAAGAGTCTTTATTTTCTCTCAACAGGAGAGCCACTGAGGACGTAGTGGTTTAGTTTTGTTTTTGATAATAACACAGCACTGAATACACAAAAAAATGTCAAAGAGGGGTGGACTGAGCAGTAGCTCATTATCATTTCAGGAGACATGCATTGAAACTGGTCATTGTGAACAGAGCTGTTTCTGACAAGGTAAAACGGGTTGTTTACACAATCATTGAGGTATTTTGCAGACATTTCATGAAGACCCTAAAGATTCATACCACTTGTGGAAAATGGGCATCTGATGTCTGCTTTAAGTCATAAATATGTCAAAACAATTTATTTTACAATAAAAACACAGCTGACAAAAATATTTGGGAAATTCCTGGGTTATTGTGAAGGGATCCATATTGTTTCATTTTAAGATTGTACTGTTATGAAATACTGCAGCAAAAATGTGTGAATAGGCCTTGATTTTTATCTTTGTGTAGCTTTGTCCACTGCTGCTGTTGAACTTGACCGGGTCTCTGTATGTATCTCTTTTCACTTTTTCCTCACTTTTCTTCCTCAGGAGCCAGTGTTATGTGCAGAGAGCGGAGCACAGGAAGGAGAATGTGGCGGGATGGAAGATGACAGTGAGGAATACTCCTCTGAACAACGGGCTCGTCGGCCCATGAACGCCTTTCTGCTGTTCTGCAAACGGCACCGTTCCCTGGTCCGACAGGAGCATCCGCGACTAGACAACCGGGGAGCCACTAAGATCCTGGCAGACTGGTGGGCCGTACTGGACCCCAAAGAAAAACAAAAATACACAGACATGGCCAAGGAGGTAAAAACCAGAGCACTCACAATAACCCTTCTAAAAATCGAATGCATATAAATAGGCTAATCAGTTGTTCGGACAAAATGTCATCATTTGAACATGTGAATCTAATATTTGATTATGTTGTGTTTTATACAGTATAAAGATGCGTTCATGAAGGCTAACCCTGGTTACAAATGGTGTCCTGCCACCAACAAGCCGGTAAAGAGTCCCTCTCACTCTGTGAGTAACGCTCGCAAGAAGGTTTGGTCTCTTCCATCCAATCCTAGCAAGGAATCTTCAGTTGCCAAAAAACAGCCCAAAGCTGACAGCACACCCCAGCTCAACTTCGCCATGGCTGGTAGGAAAAAAACACACTTAAATATGTCCATACATACACTACTGTTCAAAAGATTTTTTTAAAAGGGGTCATTCGGATGCAAAGTTCACTTTTACATGTTGTTTGAACAATATGATTTTTAATGATAAAAATCCATGCAGTGGTTTTTAATTGATCTGTAAAAATAATATCCCCTGTTTCAAATTGAGACATTCTCAGATGCCTGTCGGTGTGGCGTCACCCCGACAGAGGCCGCTCCCACAATAGTTGATTGACATGAGCTCTTACGTCAGACCTGTGAGCTGTAACAGTCCGACCTCCATTGTTTCAATGTAAACAGGGATGTAAGTTAGATAAGAATATATGTTGTGTTGCTGGATGTAATAATGAACATAGGGGTCCTCATTTACTCCCCAAATCTGAGCCGCTGAAGATGCAGTGTATAATTTTTGTTTGTGAATGGAATGCGCCTTCAGATCTAAATGTGTCTATGTTTGCGTGAATCATTCATGATCCAGCTTCACCTACAGTAGAAGTGAGTATAAGGGTTTTTTATGAATCTCTCTTTTCCTTATAACATGCTAGTTAGCAAGTTTAGCGGCTAAACGCAGCTTAATGCGGCTAGAGTAAACTGGCTCGTTACTCCACAAAGAGAAGAGAGGGGCAGGGCGAACAGAGCTCATTAACATTTAAAGCAACCTCGACTAGAACAGGATGATTTTGGCACAGCTGATTTTGCAAAGGTAAAAAAGGTGTTATTTACACTACCATTGAGAAATTTTAACCAAAGCATGTTACAGGCTTTTCATTAAGACCCTAAAGAATCATATCAACTTGTGGAAAATGGGCATCCGATGACCCCTTTAATGTTTGTGAAGAAGTCTCTTATGCTCACAAAGTTTGTATTTATTTGATTAAAACTACAGATGGTACTAAAATGGTACTGATGTGAAATATTATTACAGTTTAAAATAACCGTTTTCTATTTTGATATATTTTAAAATGTAATTTGCTACTGAGATGGCAAAGCTGAATTTTCAGCAGCCATTAGTCCAGTCTTCCCAGTCACATGATCCTTTAGAAATCATTCTGATTTGGTTTAGTTTGTGGATGTTTTTTCAGGATTCGTTGATAAATAGAATTTTTTAAATTTCTTTAATTTGTAACATTATATTTGCCTTTACTGTCACTTTTAATCAATTTCATGCTTATTTGCTAAATAAAAATATACATTTCTTTCAAAACAATTAAAAACTATTGAATGGTGATGTACAAATTCCTTAACCGCTTTGTGTCTTTAAGTCACTGGTTGTTTAACTGTGTAATCAACATTTCTTAACATATTTTTCCTCTGCTGTGTTTTTAGATCCTAATAAGATGGGTGGCCTAAGCATGCTGCTGTTAGCTGGGGAGCACGCGCTGACCGCCAGAGAGGTACAGTAACATCATTTTAATACATATAACAAAAATAATTTTAAGGCCAAGTACATTCTTTGATCAAATCAAGACACTCAATACTCCTCTTTGAATGCAAACTTAAGGACCGTGTGACGCGTTACTCTGTTTTTTATTAATATTAGAGATAATATTAGGGCTTGTCTCATGTAATCGCTCAATCAGTGTTCCAGCTGTGGAAAGATGCAATATAACAGCTTGTAAACAATGTCGCTTATCGTCACAATGACCTCAGAAAAAAGCATAATCGGTGACCATGGACTTCTTAGTCAGTTAGAAAAAACTCCAGAGGAGCATTTTGCTAAATATATGCACCATATAACATTTTCATTATATTTTTCTTCAATACTTAATTTAAGTTTGAATAATTCATTTAATTTTTTATGACAGCCACCATTTAGATGTTTATATTTCAAAAAAATGAAGTAGAAATATAATTATGTAATTTGAAGTTAGTATTATAACTTATTTAATTAAAAATAAGTTAATTTAATAAATATTAATTAAAAAACTTCTTTGAGTGTAATTGAAGTGTTTGTATACAAATCAGCTAATTTTAACCTTTAATATTATAGTAATGCCGTACCAACTGACTCTCATGTATGTTTTACAGCATTAGTTGAGAGATTTTTTTTTTTTGTTGTTGTTTTTTCCCCTTGAGAAAATTTGCCAAATTTTGTAAGTGTACTGTACCTGATATATATCTAGAATAATTGATATTGAATCAAATTTGGAGTCGAAACGCAAGCTTGTGAAGCATAATCAAACTGATTTGTGAAATTTGGGTTGAAACACATCCCTATTGGTTGATATTGGATTAGGGCTGCAACTATTATGTTGGCAGATTATTTTTCTGATTAATCGATTAATTGGATTAAAGAAAGACCAAATTTCTTTCTTTCTTTTTTTTTATTGACCAAAAAACGTCCACATTCTGCTCAATGTTCTTCAAACAAATGTGCCAACTGAATGCTATGAAAACGTACAGTGCTTAATTCATTGGACCACCTGTAATAGTAAAGAGAAAACACAAATATTTTAGGAGTTTGTCCAAAAAAAATCGTTTAAATCTAAAAATGTTATTGTCATATACTGGGCAAATAACAAACTGAAACAACTAAATAGTATTCACATAACAAAAATGGCCTCTTATGCCTTTCACATAAACAGCTTGCATTATTGCTGTCATTATGTGCTTTTTGACTGTAATTGGGTATCTGAAAAATAAAAATAAAAACGCACTATAAAGCGCTTGACTATTTTTTTCGGCCTTTCTTTCATATATAACAGCACCAATTATATTATAGCAATAGAAATAGCCTATTACTCTTACTAAGGAGCTTACACATATTGGAGGACTAACCAATACAGAAGGCTAAAAAATGATTTTGGTAATCACCAATACTGTTAGTGTAGAGCAGCAGTAGCACAAATCTTTTATCATTTGTAAAAACCTTACATACATTTTTGTACCTTACATAAATTTGTTGAGCACTGTATATAGGGAATATAGTTTAAATTTGTACAAAATAAAGATAATAAAGACAAATCGAGTAATGTTTTGCAGGAACATGCGTTCACTTTGTTCACAGTCATGTTTACTGTCATTTTTATCCTGTAAAAGGCAGCTATGAAGGTCTGATATTTATATTTAGACAATTACACGCTGTTATGCCTTTACAGTTTCTGAATTAGTATATGAATAGAATTTTTATATAGAATTACTGTAAGCCATAGTATGAAAATAATGATAGTCTTATTAAAATATTGGCTAGTTAAAATAATTTTAAATAATTTAACAGCAGTGCATCCATAATTAATATCAAAATTCTTGTCGTTCATATGCAAGACCCTGATGTGCAGATCAGAGCAGCCTCTGACAACACAAATAAATCACAATATTTAGAATGGATTGCAGTGTAATTGCACATATTAATATGCAGATTTTGCAGCAGAAACACATTTGTCAATATAACCACAGTCAAGTTAAATGAGTTTTTAAACCAGGAACACAAAGAAAGCTCTAGATGGGAATAACAGTTATTAGTCTAGATCCATGTCCTCATATCTTGATGTGATTGAGACAAATCTGCATCATTCTGTACTCACGGCAGACCTCTGATATAATGAGCACATGATCAGTGCTCACGTAAATAGACTGTGACAGGCCCATCTCCACGGATACGGCAGCCGCAGCGGGCTGTGACTAAACAGACTGGGATGACTGTTTTGGGCCCCAAACTGGGTTTGTGTGCCATTAGGAGGTGCATAGAATTCATAAATTGTAGAGCTTTATGAGGCGTCAAAGACGCCAGGCCAATGTTTGTGTGTGAGTCAGGGATTCGAGCTGCTTGTGTGTGTTCCTGTGGGTTCCTCAGACTCTCACCCCTGTTAATCCTCTGTAAATTCCATTTTCCTGCCACTAAGTGATCCTAATTGCCTTCGGCGCAGTGCATTTGTCACTGAAGAGGGCCGCGGGAGGTTTATACAAAACAAAAGGCAGCGCCTCGTCGTTTTGCGGACAAATCACATTACATCATCTGTTTGGTCTTGTTGGAGGGGACAGGGCTGAATTCTCTACCTGTTGACCGTCCGCAATGTTTAACCAGGAATAGTCTTTTGAATCTTTGTGTTGTCAAACACAATCTCATACAAACGTTGATCCAGAGCAACTGTGCCTGGCAGTAGTGCATTGCAAGTCGTTTCAAGTCACTCATAAATTAAGAGTAACACCATGTTGATGGTGCTTTGCGTAGACAGTGGTCATGTTTCTAGTTTTTTCTGTTACTTAACTAAGCAAGTTAATCTTTTTTTTTCAGTTTGCTTAAAGAGATAGTTCACCCAAAAATGAAAATTCGGTCATTAATTGCTCACCCTCATGTCATTCGAAACCCGTAAGACCTTCGTTCATCTTCAGAACACAAATTAAGATATTTTTGATTAAATTCGAGAGCTTTCTGACCCTGCATAGACAGCTACGCAACTACCACGTTCAAGGCCCAGAAAGGTAGCGAGGACATTGTTAAAATAGTCCAACCCGATTGTTATAAAGTTGTGAGATCACTTTTTGTGCACAAAACAAAAGACTTTATTCAACAATTTTCTTCTCTTCCGTGTCATTCTTCAACATGCATTCGCGAGAGATGCGTTGCTATCTATGCATGGTCAAAAAGGTTTCGGATTTCATCAAAAATATCTTCATTTGTGTTTTGACGATAACCAAAGCTCTTACGGGTTTGGAACTACATGAGGATGCTTCATGACAGATTTTTCACTTTGGGGTGGATTGTCTCTTTAAAATAATGATGCGTTGAATGCGTTTTTTTCTATTAATGTAATTTAGGATGTATTCAAAAAAATTGTTACATAAAAGACAGTATGTGATATTTTTAGTCCTATTTTTTACAGATGACTTGTTGCTGTTTTTTTTGCACTGCACATCTACAATAACATTCAGAAGTTTGGGGTCATTCACTTTTTAAGAAATGAATATATTTTTTTAATTAAAGACACATTAAATTGTTCAAAAGCGACAGTAAAGTCAGCATGTAGTTACATGCGGTTTTGGAGAGCATAAGAGAAAAATCTTGCGAGCCCAAAATTTTAAATACTACAAAACATATATGTGACCCTGGACCACAAAACCAGTCCTAAGTAGCACGGGTATATTTGTAGCAATAGCCAAAAATACATTGTATGGGTCAAAATTATAGATTTTTCTTTTATGCCAAAAATCATTAGGAAATTAAGTAAAGATCTTGTTTCATGAAGATATTTTGTAAATTTCCTACCGTAATATATCAAAACTTAATTTTTGATTAGTAATATGCATTGCTAAGAACTTCATTTGGACGACTTTAAAGGCGATTTTCTCAATATTTAGGGTTTTTTTTTTTTGCACCCTCAGATTCCAGATATTCAAATAGTTGCATCACTGCCAAATATTGTCCTGTCCTAACAAACCATACATCAGTGGAAAGCTTATTTATTCCGCTTTCAGATTACGTATAAATCACAATTTTACACTTTTGACTGGTTTTGTGGTCCAGGGTCACATATTTTATTTATAAATATCAAATGTGTGAATTTAATTCTATGATTTTTCTTCATTATATACAGTATTTAACTTTGAACCGTTATAGCAAAGCCGTGTTTCTGGTTTTAGGCCTAAAATAAATAAATATTCTAAAATAATTTCCTAGATATATTCTAAAATATTTTCAAGATTATATTACATTTCCTAGATTAAATTCTAAAATATATATTGTAAAATTATTCTAAAAATTGTACATTAACCATATATAGCATTATAAAAACTTTAAATGCATTGCAATTTAAAAATAATATAATTATAATTCCTTAATTTAAAATTTCTTTAAAATACTTAATTCTAAAATAGGCATATCAGTGTATTTCAGTGCATACAAGATAGACATAATTATTCTCCTGGTGTACTGTAGCTTATGTCTAGTTTCTGAGGTAATGTGCAGTGGTTTCTAGTGTAGACACCTCAAGCTGTCTGGCTGTCTGTCATTTCCTGTTTAGACAGAGTAATTGTCGCATATTTTTTTTTTATTTTATTGAATGTACCTGTGGCTTTTCCATCAAGCTGTCAACAGAGGGAGGTGTTGAGTTGTAAATGTCAGTGGTCAATTTAGAAGATGCTGATTTGAGGTTGTTTACTTTTATGGCTGTTCTGCTTTACAGATTTCATTTTTTAATGCTTTCGTTTTAGATTTCCTCCAGCTCTTCCCAGACAGGATGCACAGATGTTGCTAAGCACGCTGGGAAATCAGCCCTTTTCCAGCTGGCTGAGGTGAGACCACATGAAGACTTGTCAGTCCTTAACAAAAGACCCTTAAAACCCTCTTTAGCAGTGACACTCAGTCTCAGATATGAATGGGTTGGCTGTGAGCTTCCAAATGGCTTGCTTAATGATCTGAATGCATTTTGTTGGCATTCAAGTTTTTACTCTTTCCCCTCAGATTTCTTCCAGTCCAGCACAGCCAGCTGGAGGAAGTAAGAACGCAGAGGACACAAGCTCCCTCACACATGTAGAGGTAAGGTTTTGGGCACTTTGAGTTTAAGTGCTACATTAAAGTGGATTTGCATTATCTTGTGAATTTAAAATGACATCTGAGCACTCATTTGGTTGTTTTTAATGTTCTTCTTAGGCCTCTGGACCATCTCAGCCAAGTTCGCCAGACCTGCCCAAGAGTTGTGTTAAATCACCCTTGTTTCAACTGGCTGAGGTACAGTTGAATGACTCCATTGCCCCACTGCCCATGCCGCTCTTAACGTCCTTTTATCCACCTTACATCTCTCACAGTACAGTTACAATCAAGTTATGCTATGGAGGAATCATTCTCAAAGGGATAAATGATAATTCTGTCATTAATTACTCACCCTCATGTCGTTCCAAATACGTAAGACCTTTGTTCATCTTCAGAACACAAATTAAGATATTTTTGATGAAATCCAAGAGCTTTCTGACCCTGCATAGACAGCCAAACTACCACGTTCAAGGCCCAGAAAGAGAGTAAGGACATTGTTAAAATAGTCCATGTGACATCAGGGGTTCAACCTTAATGTTATAAAGCTACGTGAATACTCTTTGTGAGCAAATAAAACAAAAATAACTTTTTTTTAACAATGTTTTCTCTTCCGCACCAGTCTCCACTGCGGTTTAATGACAGTACCATTACACATATAGTTAATAACAGAATTTTAGGGGTTTTTTGGTGAACTATCAATTTAAATGCATAATAGGGTGGTCACATTGACTGCATATGTATTTTGCAGTCAGTGACCACAGTGAATCCTTCAGTAACTCACAGTGGCAATAAAATGGCCCACTTCTGCTTTCGCTAATGTATTACATGCTAAAACACTAACTTCCTCCATTCAGGCAGCCATTTTGATACTCCTGCACTTTCAGTCATTGCTTTTGTTATTTCTCTTCATTGGCATTAACTGTAAATGGCCCTCTGCTGATTTTAATTTTTTTAAGAAGAAGAATTTGAGCAGTTTGCACTTTCTGTTCTTAAATTGTGGCACAAAATGTGACAGCAGGTGACACAAGACTGCTTGTAGGCGGTCTTTTTTATTGTTCACTTAAACTGAAACTATTACAAGTACAGTGGCCTTAAAAAAAATGAACAACTAACTAACTAGAACAACTAACTGAAATATGTTTAGGTTGAGGTCCTAAAATCCTGAAATTTGAATGAAAAAGAAATAAATGTAGAAATATTAACTATAGAAATAAAAATATAGAAATATTATTAAAATCTTACAAATAAAACCAGTGTTTTAAAAACAAAAGCTAATGAAAAGTGACAAAAGAAAAATGAAAACAAACTAATATGGAATAGAAAAAAATAAAATAAGCTTTTTTAATTGAAAATATAGTTTAAATGTTTTAAAATGTTTTTTTACTTAATGCTACCAGTCGTAAGTTTTTGAACAGTAATATTTTCTTCTGCTCACCAAGCCTGTATTTATTTGATACGAAGCACAGGAAAAGCATTGAAATTTTTAAATATTTTTACTATTTAAAATAACTGTTTTCTATTTGAATATATTTTAAAGTGCAATTTATTCCTCTGATCAAAGCTAAATTTTCAGCATCATTACTCCAGTCTTTAGTATCACATGATTTGCTGATTTGCTGTTCAAGAAACATTTTTTATTATTATATATATATATAATATTATTATTATTATCATTATCATCAATATTTAAAACAGTCGAGTACATTTTTTTTCAGGATTCTTTGATGAATAAATAGATCCAAAGATCAGCATTTATCTGAAATAAGAAGCTTTTGTTACATTATACACTATACCATTCAAAAGCTTGAAGTCAGTATAATTTATAATTTAAAGAAATGATAGAAATTAATACTTTTATTTAGCAAGGATGGTAAAGACATTTATAATGTTACAAAAATTTCTATTTTAGATAAATGCTGTTCTTCTGACTTTTAGTTCATCAAAGAAACCTGAAAAAGCTGTTTTCAACATAATAATAAATATTTTTTGAGAAGCAAATCAGAATATTACAATGATTTCTGAAGGTTCATGTGACTGGAGTAATGATGCTAAAAATGTAGCTTTGAAATCACAGGAATAAAATACATTTTAAAATATATTCAAACATTTTAATTAGTAAAAATATTTAAATTTTACTGTTTTTGCTGTACTTTGGATCAAATAAATGCAAGCTTGTTAAGCAGCAGTGACTTCTTTAAAAAACTGGAGGAAACTTTTAACTGGTAGTGTATATGCCATCACAACACTGTGATTTAAATTAGAATTTAATTCCTCTCTATAGGAGAATTTCCTAATAAATTTTCCAAATAATTTTCTGTTCATCTGTTTATTGCTCTTGATATTTGTGTTTTGTGTGTCTCTGTAGCAGATCTCCTCCAGTAGGTCTCAGTCAGCATCTGAAGGGAAGCAGTGCGGCCAGTCGGCTCTTTTCCAGCTCGCTGAGGTACATTAACAACCCACATACAGCATAATCACTGCCCCGGGTTACACAAAAATACGAGACAGGAGAACGAATCTTATGCTACATACAGCATTTGATGCTATAATGCAGAATTAAAGCTCAGTGAGGCAGTGGCTGGTGTTGACCGGTTGGCATGGACAATGGCAGGCAATGTTATGTAATAAATCCAAGGAGAGTTTCAATGCATAGGCTGCCACCTGGTGGGTATTTATATATCATAAAGTCAACATGAAATTAAATTGAACCCTTTATTGTATTATTACATGTACCTGGTGTAATTCTGGACGATTTATCAATATACGTTTCTCAAAAATGTCAAAATTTTAAACAACTTTATTTTTTAAATGTTTGATTTTTATTTTAAACATTAAAATTGGTCATTTGATTTTTAATTTTATTTAATTTTGTTTTATTTTTACTTTTCTATTTAAACCAAATTGTATTCAAGAATTATTTTAATTTTTTTTTTTTATAATTTTAAGATATTAATTAGGCTTTTAACGTTTACTAATGGATAATTTATATCTTTATTTATATCCTGATTTACAGTATTGAATTGAAATGGTTAACAACACAGTTTCATGTTGACTTTCAGGCAGCTTATAGTTTCATGATATCTAATAGACTGTTACACATTAATATCAATGCTAGAGGTCATTTTTCCATAAGGTCATGTGTTTGTGTGTTTGTATACAGATGTGTTTGGCTTCTGAGGCTGAAAAGATGGAAGCTCGATCCTCCCAGCCCTCTGGCGGTTCCTCTTCACTCTGTCCTCAGCACAGTTCAAGTAGCCGAGTCACTGCAGAGCACGAAGAGCAGGCAGAAGCTCCTGAACTTCCTCTCACCACATCATCATCATCATCATCATCATCCTCATCATCCTCTACCTCCGGCTCCACCTCGTCCTCCCCTACTGACACCACCCCATCTGATCTCAGCCCGTGTAAGACGCCGAAGAAGAAGAAAAAGAAGAAAGAAAATAAAGACTTAGATGAAAACCCTGCATCGCCCAAAAAGGCGAAGAAGCGCCATTCGCCCGAGTCGGACTTGGACAGCGTGATGTTCACCATAGAAGCAGTAGCAAAAGGTGCGTGGGGTTCAGAAGAAACACCCAGGAAGAAAGCTCGTCCCTCAGGGAGTGAGAGCAGCCCAACAACGGACCAATCTCCGGCTGTGAAGAAGAAATCAAAACCTAAACCGAAAAAACAGCTGAAGTTAAAAGACGACGGCGCGGAGGAAGAGGAAGAAGTAGATGAAGATACCAATAAACTGCAGGATGTAGAGATGAAATCTGAGGAAGCTCCTCTGACTCCTAAAGATGAGTGTGAGAATGAGCCAGACGTGAAGGTGGAGCCACCTAGTGGCGTGGAGGACATGGCACCACACTGCTCTCCTTCTGAACCTCCAGAACTGGAGGAGAAAGACACAGACAACAAACCACCTCAAACCAGACAGGAAGATAAAGAGACGGAGGTTAAGCCGGAGTCCTGTGGGTCTAGGAAGTCAGAGCGAAGCTGTAAAGGAGCGCTTTATAAGACTCTGGTGTCCGAAGGGATGCTTACATCACTGAGAGCAAATGTGGACAGAGGTAACATACACACACATCTCCTGTCTGTCTGTTAATCTTGTCACAGGCGCCGTCTGACTGGATTTGAAACTCATTACACACTAGTTCCAACTAATCATGTGGAGCAAATGATAAATGGAAAAAGCATACTTCCCCATTTATGGCCTTATTTTGCAAATTCGCCACCAACACAAAAATAGTCTAATTTTCTAAGGAAATGTTTTCTAGTGTTATTGGACATTTTGTACTCCACTGTAGACTTAAGTGCAATCAACAACATCATGTTTATTTTTATCTTATATTGTATTGAAAATCATTTAGCATTTTCACTTGATATGATTTAGTTTGCCTCAAATAAATGATATATGTGACTCAGGACCACAAAACATGTCTGATCATAATGGTCTGAAAGCTGAATAAATGTTGAGAAAATCACCTTTAAAGTTGTCCAAATGAAGTTCTTAGCAATGCATATTACTAATTAAGATTTAAGTTTTGATGTATGGTAGGAATTTACAAAATATCTTCACGGAACATGATCCTAATGATTTTGGCATAAAAGAAAAATTTGATCATTTTGAGCCATACATTGTATTGTTGGCTATTGCTACAAATATACCCGTGCTACTCAGAATTGGTTTTGTGGTCCAGGGTCACATATAAGCTAAAATCAGTTGATGCAGTAAATGAAAAAGTGATGTTTGTCTTTCTGGTCTGGTATTCTAGGGAAAAGAGGTTCCATGCGAGGAAGTGTGTCCGACCATGAGGGTGGCTGGAATGACGAGAGCTGGGGATTTTCTCAAGCTGTTACCAGCAACCCAAAAAAGCTCAAGAAGTCCAAGTCTAAAGAGGAAACCACCCCAGGGTGAGCTGTAATGCCTCCCATCACAGCACTAAATTGGCAGGGAAAAAGTGATTCTTCTCCTGCAGAGGAGGTTTTGTTTATTTGAGCTGGAGCTAACAACTATTTTTATAATGGATTATAATGATTTTTTTTTACTTACGACCATGTCATGCAAGATGTTCATGTCTTTCTTTCCTCAGTCGAATAGAAATGAAGGTTTTTGAGGAAAACATTCCAGGATTTTTCTCCATATAGTGAACTTCAATGGGGATCAACAGGGTTGAAGGTCCAAATTGCAATTTCAATGCAGCTTCAAAGGGCTCTACATGATTCCAGCAGACGAATAAGGTTCTTATCTAGCAAAACGATCGGTCATTTTCTAAAAAAATACAAATTAAAATACTTTTTAACCACAAATGCTCATCTTGCACTAGTTCTGTGACTTCACGCATTACGTAATCACGTTGAAATGTTCACGCATGGTTAGTTCTTTGTCTGTGTACTTTGGTTCAGAAAGGTAGGGTAGGGCAAAAGCTCTCATCTTATTTTCTCCTCCAACTTCAAAATTGTCAGACATCGTTGTTTTACCTTTTTTGGTAAAGGTTGTTTGACTTTCTTTGCACGTTCGCTTTATAAACACTTAGTCGGTACTTCCACCTGCGTCATGCGTGACCTTTCCAACATGAGTATGCATGAAGTTAAGCTATTGCAAGATGAGTATTTGTGGATTAAAAAGTATATACATTTAAAAAACATTTTTTTTTTTTAGAAAATGATAGTTTTGCTAGATAAGACCCTCATTACTCAGCTGGGATCATGTAGAGCAGGGGCGGGGAACCTTGATCCTGAGTTTAGCTCCAACCCTGAAAAAAAAATACCTTGACCTTGATTAGCTTGTTCAGATGTGTTTGATTAGGATTGGAGCTAAACTCTGCAGGGACACTGGTCCTCGAGGATCAACGTTCCCCACCCCTGATGTAGAGCCCTTTGAAGCTGCATTGAAACTACAATTTGGACCTTCAACCCTGTTGATCCCCATTGAAGTCCACTATACGGAGAAGAATCCTGGAATGTTTTCCTCCAAAACCTTAATTTCTTTTCGACCGAAGAAAGAATGACATGAACGTCTTGGATGATGTTTTAATTCTGGAAGTGAACTAATCTTTTAATAGCTTTTAAGATGATCTAAACAAACTTTACATTTTTTTAGTGATTTAATTGAGTAGTTGCAGCCTTATTTAACATTGATTATTGATTGATAATGTAATCAATATCAGTTGAATCAGTATATTAGACGTTGAGGCTAACTTTTGGGTTTGCAGTTTTTTATTAGCTTAATTGGAGAGTGTTAGGGCCAGTTTTACTAACAGTTTCAGCCAGCGCAAATCATCTTTTGGTGTTAAAACTGTACTGTCAGGTTTTACTAAAGACGCACAATGATGAATTAGCACAAAAAAGGCTCTGACACAGTTATTTTTGCGCCTGACCTTATTAAATATGCATTTGTGAGAGTTTCCCTTTCAGACGCTAAATTTTTGGGAGGAGAATATTCAGATGAATCACGCAACTCGGTTTACTAACGTTTGCGCTCATCAAATTACTGGCATTTGCGTAATTATTTAACGCCCAAAAACATGTCTTAAACTATTTTGCGCTATTATTGTTGCTAGGAGGAAAGGAAAGGATTTTTTTCAACATGTTTTAATTTATTTGGAATGCCAGAAGAACAATTAATCGAACATATCGTTTGCCAAGCCATGTTATTTTTAATTTGCTTCAGGAAATAAACGACGAACCCTCAACTAGGAGTCATGCAATACCAGGTTAATCAAAACTTCTAGCAAACCTTCATTTTTTGGCCTCCGGATCTTTTCAGCGTACTGTGGCTTCTTTATTTCTTTATTCTTTATTTGCAACTACTAGCTAATTTGAGCTGTGTTTGATATATTGCGTTGATCAATATGTAAATCAGATGTTGCGTCCTTTCCCCTCCCATCTGCGCTCTTGTGTAATTGCGCTCCCGTGCTAATTTTTAGTAAAACTGGCCCTTTTTGGACTAAAAAGACATAAAACAGTTATCAGCTTCTGTGCATTAGGTTAGTTTGGTAATTCAGTAAGTAGTCAAAGGAATTTTGTACATTTCAAGCATGTCTCACTCATATTTGCCATCCCATGATCATAGTGTTTCATTGTGCAAGATTGAAGTCAGTTATCTTGAAGACGCTGAATCCAGGTGAGCAGACTTTGCATGCAGATGGCTAATGTTTTACTGTGTATAAAACTCACAGCCTAGGAAAGCTTGAGGAGGAGTTCGAGAAAAAGTTCAACAGCTTACCGCAGTACAGCCCCCTGACTTTTGACAAAAAGAGTGTGGCGGTGACCAAGAAGAAAAAAAACAGTACATCCAGCCCTCCTGAACCGCCCAAACCCTGCAAGGGTGAGTTCACAGCATGCATGGAAACTGACATCACATCCTCCTGGCCCCCACACTCATTTCCTCATTTGCTTACTTTCTTAGGAAGTAGTCATCTCATGTTCAAAATGACATGACTTCCACCTAACATAGCATGCTGTGTTGTTGTTTTTTTTTTGTTTCTTTTTTATTGCTTTCAAAATTAGGTTCATCTTCATCTCAGAAAAAGACCTTATTCCACAAGATAGTGAACAAGTACAAACACAGGAAGGAGAAATCCAGTGCCGCAGATAAAGGTGATGCGCCCACAGCCATTAGAAACTGTTCTGATATCAGCTTCATTCTGTGTTCAGATTGTGTGAACGAGTGCTGGAAACTGCTTGCATGGTGCTGGTTGTTGTTTGTCCGTGGTTTAGCCCGGTGTGCCTCGATGTTTCCTGTCTCATAGCAGGGAACGCTGTCAAATCTAGGTCATTGTATACCTTGGTTAACTTAAGGGGCACACATGTCACGGTTATGTAAAGACTTCGATGCAGCCTGTTGTGGTGTAATTCAAGTGGCACAAGCTAAATGCAATATAGCATCCTAAAGCACCATTCATTCTCAGACATCTGCATTAGGGCTTCCAGTACTCATTTTTGATGCATTTCACACGTCTCCCTCTGTTCTTTCAGACATCGTCCCAACTGATCCCGTGAGTACAGAATCAAGTCCAGCGGTGAAGTCGGTTAGTCCGTGTGTGTCTCCCTCTCCTGAACCCCAGAAGGTTCTGGATACGCCTGTGGGCAGTCAGAAGAGGAAGGCCAGGAAGAATAAAATCACACATTTGGTGCGCACGGCTGATGGCCGAGTGTCACCTGCAGAGGGTGAGCTAAACCCACAGTTTCCTGTTGCAGTGTCTTTTTTGTTTTCGATTCTAAAGTGATAATTTCTTGCAAAAACGCTCTATGCCCATGTTCTACTTTTTTTTTTTTTTTTTTCCCCCAATGTACACTGCCAGTCAAATGTTAAGATGTTTTAATGATTTTGTCTTTTGCTCACTGAGTCCGCATTTATTTAATCTAAAATACAGTGATCATATTACAAATAATTAAAGTAATTATATTATTACAAAATAATTTGTTTTTAATTTGAACATATTTTAAAATGTAATTACTGTGATGCAAAGCTGAATCATTATTCCAGTCTTCAGAGTCACATGATCCTTCAGCAATCATTCTAATATGCTGATTTATTATCAGTGTTGAAAACACTTATGATGCTTAATATTTTTTTGGAATCTGTGATACATTTTCAGGATTCTTTGATGATTAAAATGTTAAAAAGAACAGCTTTTATTTTTATTTAAATATTTTCTAACAATAAACACTACCATTTAAAGTTTTAGGGCAGTAAATGTTTTCTTTCTTTCTTTTTTTGAAAAAAAAAAAAAAAAAAGAAAACTCTTATTTAGCAAGGATGTGTTAAATTGATAAAAAATTGATAGTAAGGACTTGTCATGTTAGATTTCTATTTTAAATAAATGTTCTTTTTAACTTTTTATTCATCAAAGAATCCTAAAAAAAAAAGTATCACAGGTTCCAAAAAGAAAAAAAAAATTAAGCAGCAAACTGTTTTCAACATTGATAATAAATCAGCATATTAAAATAATTTCTGAAGGATCATGTGACACTGAAGACTGGAGTAATGATGCTGAAAATGCTATTTTAAAGTACTCTAAAATAGAAAACTTATTTTAAATTGCAGTAATATTTCATAATGTTGCTTTTTCTGTATTTTTGAACAAATAAATGCAACTTTGATGAGCATAAGAGACTTCTGTAAAAAAGACAAAAAATCGTACTGATCCCAAACTTTTGAACAGCAGTGTATATATATATAAAATGTGAAAAGAAAAAACAATTTAAAACAGATTTACAATAGCCAGATTTCCATCCAAGGATTTATTTTTTTTTTTTTGCAAACAAACAAAAAAAATAGCGCTTTACCGATATAGCTGATGGAAATGGCATTTATGGATACAATTTCTCAAGTATATACACAGTCTTTCCATTTAACATTATTGCGGAAATTCTATATCAGAAATAGAAATCACAAAAACCCACCCACCTTAGTTACTGTTGCTATGTCTGCTGAACAGTGCTGTTCTCACATAGTGAAAAATACATTGTGGAGCAAAGAGGAAGCAGACAACATGTCAACAGACAAGACAGAGCAGGTTACTTCTAATATGACACAAGGTCTCAGCTTTAAAATATTAATTTAAACAATAAATACCATTTTGTAGTATTGCCTTATTAGATTAATCAACACATGAACCGATCGTCATTTCTTCTTTACCTGAAGCATGAAAAAACATGAAAGAACATCAGGACGTATTTTAACAGCGGAAAGACGTCAGTAAACACAGTGTTTCAAGTTTAAGTCCACCGAAGTTTGAATCATTTTAAAACAATTACTTGGCAAATGGAAGATGACTCAATGATATGTAATTGTTGTAAGTGTTGTGTAAATTTGTGATGAAACTGATTGTATTATTGCTCATTTTGGCTTGGACAGTCTTGTGAAAGAGATTTTTAATCTCAATCTTTTCTGGTTAAATAAAAAATAAAATAAAATAAAATAAATTGATACCTAAAATGTCACAATTTGTTTGGAAACACTGGAGGTGCATGATGTGACTACTGATCGAAACCTAGTCTATATAACAAAATATTAAAAAAGCCTTTGTGCAATAGGTGAAATTATGTATGGAAACAGCTCAAGGGAATTTTTTTTTTGCGATACAACAAAACTTATGCAACAGTTTGGGGTTTTTTTTAGGGATGATGTCATTACGTATACCATTTTATTGGTAAATGGTGACTTGGTTAGAAACAGGCTGGAGACAGCCACATATTCTCTGTCGATAACAAAACTGGATGGAGTCAGCGCCGATAGCCTCGTGTTTAGTGCGCCAACATACAGCGCACCAGTGCTCACGGTGACCCGAGTTCAGTTCCCGTCTCGAGGTCCTTTGCTAATCCCGCTCCCCTCTCTCTGCCCAGTGCTTTCCTGTTGTCTCTCTACTGTCCTGTCCAAAGCACAAAGAGCCCAAAAAATATAACAGAAAATCAAAACTGGACGGCTAATGATACCTAATGCATCATTCATGAAAAGTTAGCCACTGAAGGTGCTTGCCACTGTAGAAATGCGCTATTTGCAGATATTTTTCACACCTATGCATACCGCAACCAAAAGTAGCCACCAGCAGAAGGGTACTAAGATAAAATAAACCACATCAAGCTCTGCCATCTCAACGTGGTGAATATCTTTCTCATGTAGAATAAAAAAAAAAAAAAAAAAAAAAAAAAAAATATATATATATATATATATATATATATATTAGCCCGTGTTATGACTGGATTCATTATCTTAAGGGAGTGTGCATGACTTCAAAACATTTGGATTGTTAAAGAACAGGTCATATGGTATTTCAAAATGTCTTAATATTGTGTTGGAGTCTCCAACAAAAGATTTAAATGCGTCTAGGGTCAGAAAACATTGTGATTTTCTCAGAACATACATTTATGGAGTCATTTTGTCATTTTGCGATGGTTAACGGGAAGCCCTTCGAAACGCGACTGGGCTAGTTTTGAGTAGCAGTTGGGTGGGTTTTGTTGTAAAAACTTGGCAACCCTGGCTACTATTGACAAAGCGTGCACCTTTACATAAAAAAATAATACAGATAAAAATGAATCTTAAAAGATTAGTTCACTTCCAGAACACAAGTTGACAGATAATTTACTCACCCCCTTGTCATCCAAGATGTTTATGTCTTTCTTTCTTTAGTTGTAAAGAAATTATGTTTTTTGGGGAAAAGATTTCATTTTCTCCATATAGTGGACCATGGGTTTAAACTTCCAAAATGCATTTAAATGCAGCTTCAATTTGCTCTTAATGCTTAAAGCTGAGGAAGAAGGGTCTTATCTAGTAAAACGATCGGTTATTTTTGAGTTTTCGACATACCCTAACTGTGAACAGGAGTGCACAGAGTATGCATGTGCATTGCAGAGCTAGACAAAATGAGAATTTATGCTTAAAAAGTGTATAATTTGTACATTTTTCAGAAAGTAACCAATAGTTTTGCGAGAAAAGACCTTTCTTCCTCTGTTGGGATCATTTAGAGCCTTTTTAAGCTGCATTTAAAATGCATTTTGGAAGTTCAAACTCATGGGCACCATAGAAGTCCACTATATGGAGAGAAATCCTGAAATGTTTTCCTCAAAAAACATAATTTCTTAATGACTGAAGAAGGAGAGACATGAACATCTTAGATGACAAGGGGGTGAACAAATTTACAGATAATGTACTCACACCCTTTTCATCCAAGATGTTAATGTCTTTCCTTCTTCGGTCGTGAAGAAATGAGCACTTTTTTTTTTTTTGAGAAAAACATTTCAGGATTTTTCTCCATATGGTGGACTTCTATGGTCCCCCAAGTTTGAATTTCCAAAATGCAGTTTAAATGTGGCTTCAAACGATCCCAAATGCGGTTGTAAGCGATCTCAGCCAAGGAAGAAGGATCTTATCTAGTGAAACGATTGGTTATTTTTATTTTTTAAAAATCCAATTTAAATACTTTTAATGTCAAACGCTCGTCTTGTCTTGCTCTTCCTGAACTCTGTGTATTCTGGTTCAAGACAGATAGGGTATGTCAAAAAAAATTTCAATCGTATTTTCTCCCTTAGCTTCAAAAATCATTTAAAAATCATCCTACATCACTGCAGAAGTACCGATCCAGTCTTTGCAAAGTGAACATGCAAAGAAGATCAAACACCCTTAACAAAAAAGGTAAAACAGCGACATAGGACGATTTTGAAGTTGTGGGTGAACATGAGATGGGAGTTTTTCGACATACACTAACTGTCATGAACCGGAACAAAAACAGAGTTCAGGCAGAGTAAGACAAAACAAGATTACAAAGTATATAAATCATATTATTTTTACTAAAATAACTGATCGTTTTACTAGATAAGATCCTTTTTTCTTGGCTGGGATTATTTACAACCACATTTGGGATCGTTTTAAGCTGCATTTAAACTGCATTTTGTAAGTTCAAACTCAAGGCACCATAAAGAAGTCCACTATATGGAGAAAAATGGTGAAATGTTCCCCCTTAAAAAAACATAATTTCTTTATGACTGAAGAAAGAAAAACATGAATGTCTTAGATGACAATGGGGTGAGTACATTATATGTACATTTTTGTTCTGGAAGTGGACTTCTCCTTTATCCACTGACTACTCACATCTTCATTGTTCAGCAAGGAAAACAAAACCTTGCAGCGCAAAACAGTGTCTTCGGGACATGATGTAAACACACTAACTAGCCGAAGTGTTTGTGGGCAGGTCAGACTGTTCGTATTTTGTGGCTAGGCAAGGATTTTGCCAATGTGTTACCCAGTGATGTAGATCGCTAACAGGCCGAAGATTCGAAAAAATGACGACTCGTTAAGGTGATTTTTTTTTTATCTGTTTATTTATTATGCACTTTATTGATTAACAACTTTGCAGACCATTTACATTGAAGGATAGCTATGTTGCAAACTGCAAAAAAGATATTTTTCAAAAACCTGTGTGACCCAAATTCTTTTATTACTCTTCTATCTCAGCAGAAGACAAATCCAAGGATCAGACCAAGAATCAGGATGAAAAGCCATTCACTCAAGAGACATTATGCAATAGGGGGGTCAGCTACGATGACCCCAGATCAGCGGAAGAGGACGTGGCGGACACGTCCGGTGGTCTCCCGGCCTTCTTCAGTTTAGCTGCTCTCGCCGAGGTTGCAGCCATGGAGAATGTGCACAGGTAGATGAGAAACCCTTAAATCTAATTGCTATGAGGTGCAAGTCTGTTGATAATAAACGCCTGTGTGTTTGTTCCAGAGCTCAGCGTGCTGTGAGCATCCCCACCGAAGGTCAAGTGAAGGACATGGCTCCTGTGCTGATTTCCTGTGCGGACCAGTGAGGCCTCAGCCTGGCCCGGGACGGGTTTAGTCCGGACTGGGCTTATGTACGGACATGCTGAGGCCTTAATCTTGACCCTCGGATTCAGATGTTGAGGGGAAAGATCGTTCGAGAGCGAGAGAGACTGGAAAGGGATGAGGGAAGCTCTGAGCCGGATGAAGATGTTTTGTCCCAGAAGCTTTCACCTTACACCCAACCCCATCCTCCCTCCCTCCCTCTCTCTCACCCCCTCAGGGCCCTGAGGGAGCCATTTCTGGTCCCTACGCCTGTTTCCTCTGGTGGCTCCGGACCAGTTATCAGACTTTACAATCTGCAAGAAATGGCTACTATTTTAAGGTCAAGTTTTGCCTACAAAAAGTGCATTTGAAGCAAGTGCTCCCTCTTTATCTTTCTCTATCTTTACGTTTCTGTTCCTGGTCAGCTTCACTGCACAAGCGTCTTTTTTCACACAGCAGCTAACACCTTCTCTCGGTCAGAGGAACGTTTTGTGGCTTCCTGCCCCCTTTTCTTGCTCTGAGTCTTATGAAGAGAGAGAATGAGTGTTTTCAGACTGCTCAACCTCAGCCTCATACCTCACAAACCTGTTCAGATGTGTTCTCTGCACAGAAGCACCACCTTCACCTTCATAATGCACAGTCAATGCCTAGATGCCTCTTTCTTTCAAGCAATGACCCTCAATGTGTCGGGTGCCTCTGTAGATGACAGTTGTTCAGAGATAAACCACCTGTTTTCCACTCGCAGACAGCAGCGACGTGTCGGGGGGGAAGCCGGATGTTTGCGCAAGTTGCGCTGCGGTCTACGTGCAGGGTCCAAAATTAGCGCTTGCCAAGAATAAAATAGTTTTCCACGTATTAATATACATTACCGTTTAAAAGGTTGAGATCTGTAATCGTGTTTTTGAAAGAAGTCTCTTATGATCACCAGTGTTGTATTTATTTAATCAGAAATATTTTGAAATAAAAAAATATTTATTTGCGATTTTAAAATGTAATTTATTCCTATGATGCAACGCTGAATTTTCAGCTGCACTATTCAGATTTCAGTGTCACATAATCCTTCAGAAATCATTGTAATGTGCTGATTTATCAATGTTGTGCTGCTCAATGTGGATGGTTTTTCAACTTTCTTTGAGTGGAAAGTTTAAAAGAACAGCATTTATTTGAAATAGGAATCTTTCGTAATGCATCCTTGCTGAATAAAAGTATTAATTTCTTTTGAAAAACTTTTGAACGGTAATGTATATTCTAAAAAATAACAATACGTATGTGTAATTTTTCCCCACAAAGTTAATTTTAGACCCTGCCCACGAGTGTTTCTGACTGACTCATGCGATGGAAAGCCAGTCGAACCTCCTTTTTATATCGTGACACCCCGTCACTTTTAGCTCTGCGCTCTTCTCTGACATGTACAGCTAGCAATGAGTTCATTATCAGAGCAGTATGGCGATACTTGAACGAAAAAATGCATTTTATGTCAATACTTGACCTTACTGCAGTGTGTAGCGTCTTGCTGGCTAATCCAAAAGAGTGCTACTCCTCTCTAATATAGTTTAATAATAGACACTGCACTAATTTTTAACTACCGTAGACGATGCTTTTAGTTGTCGTTGGCTTTCGTTATAATAGCAAGTTTTGTTTGTGTTTTAGTCTCAAGTTAGCTTTTGTATCATCACTGAAATACTCAGCCCTCGTTTTTTTCCTATACCTGAGGCTGTAGACGCCATTCCAGCTCAAAGTTTTGCTGATTCTGTCCATTCCTCCAAGCACATGGTGGGAGAGAGTTAGAAAGGAAAAGAAAACAGGGATTGACGTAGAAGAGAACGGTTTTTCTCTCTCTCACAGACACACTTGCACACACACACACCTTGAATTGTGGGAGTCAGCATAGCATGTTCTCCTGCAATGTGCACATCCTGTGTTTCAGGCACTTGTGAGTCAGACCCTTGCAGGGTCATGTTCTGGTCTTCAAACCAGATTGTGTGCTATGTGTCACTGACACGTTGCAAAAAATCATTTTCTTATTAGTATTTTTGTCTTGTAAAAGTATCTAAAAAATCTTTAGAATGAGATCAGTTTATTTGAGAAGCAAAAGACTCCCCTCTTGATTCAGCGATGACCTTTTCTGTAGGTTGCATCAGTATGCTAGTAAGTGGTTACAAGCCAGTGTCATTTTCAGGTTAGGAGGAAGTTCTGAATCATTTATTTAGCGGAATCATTGGAAAGCACGGAGTTGTTAAATCTGAGTGCCTACATGATTCGTCTGCTTAACAGATTCATTCAAAAACAGAATTTTTAGGGCCTGAGCACTGGTGGTGCAAGGACCCTATTGGAATTGCTCAGATTCGCAATATTTGAGGGCCTAAACATGCTCGAAAACTCATGAAACTGCACACGCCAAAAGTGGTGAAAATTTACATTTGATATGGGTTTCAGAAATGGGTGTGGCAAAATGGCTCAATAGAGCCACCTATAAAATTTCAGCTAAATGCCCCTCAAGCAGTGTTGCCAAGTCTTGTGGTTTTCCCGCAGAATTGGGCTACTTTAACACTGTTGCCACGGGTTGTGTTTCATGTCCGCAGGTTTAAGCAACCACAGTAATGTGATATTTATCCCCTGAAATTCGAATTTTACCTGGGAATCCTGCGAAAAATATTATAATAAAAATGCGTATTTTTACCATTTAAAGTGTCAATTTTACCTGGGGACCCCTACCAAAACACTATTGGGCTAGTTTTGAGTAGCAGTTGGGACTGTTTTGTTGTGAAAACCTGGCAGCCTAACTCGAGAAGCTATGTTTCACATACATGTACAAAATAACAAACCAATACCTACAAAAAAGTCCCCTGGTACGAAGTCTGAAACCCAGCAGGAAGTCTGTTATTTTGAATTTTCTTGGCAAGTTTTATGCCGTTTCAGGCGTTATATTTAAACAAAGTCCTTCTAGAGATTTAAACAGATCAACACCAAATTTGGTCAGTGTAATCTAAAGCCCTTTGTGACGTTAAATTGATCTTGAGTTTTCATTGAAGGGCGTGTCTGTGGCAGCCTGACAAACTTTGATGTTTTGTCATGAAAAAGAAAGTTGCGCCAAAATTCACGTTCAAAATTCACTAGACTCCTGCCCATGACCATATTCAGCTATGGCAATAGTGCCACCTGCTGGCAACAGGAAGCTAAGGAAGTCCTCAAAGAGATTTAATGGCATCAGCATTATATTTGGTCAGGCTACTTTAAAGGCCTTTGCAATGTTAAATTGCGACGATCTTGAGTTTTTATTAAAGGGCGCGTCTGTGGCAGCCTGACAAATTTCGATGCTTCGCCATGCGAATAGATGTTGTAACTCAACCATACAATATCTGATCTGGCCCAAACTACACACATTCGATAAGAGTCCTGGCTTGAACACATCTGAAGTCCAATGTTTTGTTATAATCATAGCGTCACCTGCTAGCAACAGGAAATTACTTGTTTTACACTAACTTAAACATGCAATGTGCAGTAAACTTCATGTTTGATAAAAAGTGCTGGCCTGAAGACATCTACATGCCAATATCCAGTTATAGTCATAGCGCCACCACCTGGTAGCAGGAAGTTTGGCACATATAAATGACTTTGACATATTCACTTTGAATGCATATTGCCCACTGTTCACGGTTTTCCTAAAGCCACCAGGTGGTGGTGAGCACAGGTGCGAGGACCCTTTCAAAGCTGCTTGCAGCTTTAATCCAATTTATTCTTGCTTCTCAGGTAATTCAGTCTTGTTTTAAGGATGTTTAGATATGTTACTGAAAAAGATTTCTTCTCAGAAAATGATTTTGCAGTGCACATCAGCTCCCTGTGTTCTTGGGCTGGTTCGAACCTCAGACTCTGCTTCCTGAAACCCTCCTGAGGTCGTAGGGAGCGTAGATTAGATAAATGAAGGAATGCTATAAGCCAGATCACAGGTTTAAAAGCCGCACACTCTTTCACTGTTCAAGTCAAGCTTTTTCCTTTTTAATAAGATGATTGATTTTTGTTGGTTTTGCTTTGAAAGTCACCGATTTTTCTTCTATAAATGATATTGTCTGTGAATTTATGAACTTATATAACTAATAAGGTTTTTTTGTACTTCTTCGAGATACTGTATTTAATTTGTTCTCCTTAGAACACCTTCTGTAGGGCGCTGTTTTTTCCTCGCTTCGTTCGTAACATTTCGTTTTAGAACCTCAGCCTTTCCTGGGGTGTGCTCTACTGGATCGAGACTGTTGTCAAAAGCTCATATACAAATATCTGTGTATATATATATATCTATATATACCTATGCTTACCTGTTAAGCCAACAAGCACTGATAAAGAATGCACCGCCTCTAGACGATTAGTTCCTGCTTGTGGACGTGTTCGAGACAGCCGCATTGCCGCATATGGCCTACATCTGGCGTGTGTGGTGGGGTGTGAGAATCTGTGTCTGAATGTTCCCCTTTCCTGTTATTTATACAATAGAGGCATTAACTCCAAGCCAAGGGTTTAAACCTCAGTGTATTTTAAGTAATATAAAGCTTGTAGGCTGTAATTGTGCCTGAGGCAGTCGTGAGACATACTGATGATGTTTACCTGACAAATCAGGACCTAATCACTTTTATAAGTGTGATTTTATTAAGCTAATTTTATAAATCACCAATACGGCCCCACTTATGAAACTTTAAAAGTTATAGTAGGGTAAAAATGGTATGAATTATGAATAATAAGATACTAAACCACCTCCTCAGCTGTTTTGAATCAGTTGATTGTCATTTCGGACAATATGAATTGTATCAATCAGTAATCGTAATTTGTAAATTATCCCTTCTTCGGCATTACTTAGAGTAGGCGCCATGTTTAATTTTACGAAAATGCATCCTTGCGTAAAATTAAGCATCGTCCACTAAAAATGTGGTCACATTTACTGTTTTTCAGTGGAATTTTGTAAACTCCAGTCATTTTAATAGGAATCTGGAGTTTTGCACAAGGGCGAAAATGTTTCCAACACAGATTTCGCTCATGGTGAAATTTGCGCAAATTTGCTGTAAATTCACTTGGTTTGAAAGTCTGTGAATCGTGCTTCGTACATTTCTACAAAAGTGACCGCAACTTAAGACCCTCTGCAAGATTATATTTCCTCAAAGGATGGTAGATCACGATAGACGCGACTCACTCGAGTCCCAGATGTTTGTCGTTCACAGGAAGTTACCGTAAGACGTCTTCCCTCGCGCGTAACGCGCCTCAGACGCATTTTAAGTTCTTCCCGGCGATCAGGAGACGTGTTCGCACGTCGTTCTCTCAGACATTTGCCAAAGAAATGCGAAAATAGTCTGTAAGGGAAATTTCAGTGATGCAGAGAGCCAGGCTTTATTCCGCTGAGCTTAGCCCAGCGGATCCGTCTTCAGGTTTCAAATGTATTTTATCAGCACAACTAATTCTTCTAATCTTTTCTGATGGTTTTTCCTCTGAATTAACCTGCAGTGAGAGTGGTGTGCAAAATGTTGGCACCTTTTTAATACCTATTTTAGAAAGACAATATTTGCACCTTAAACCCATACCAAAACAACATCACGTTCTTAAAGGGACAGTTCACCCAAAAATACAATTCTGTCGTTGTGCGCTCATCCTCATGTTACAGTATTTGCATGATTTCGTGGAACATGTAAAAAAAAGATGTTTAGAAGAATGTTCATGCTGCACTTTTAACAAGTTCACTTTCTGATATTTGTCATCTGAGATGTTTATGTCTTTCTTTAAGAAATTAAAAAATGTTGAAATGAGCGGTAATTTTAAAAAAAAAAACCTAACCACAAATGCTTATCTTACGTGATTCACACATAGTTAGTCCTTCGTCTGTGTACTTCGGTTCAAAAAGGTAGAGTAGGGTGAAAAACTCATCTCATTTTCTCCTCCAACTTCAAAATTGTCTGACATTGCTGTTTTACTTTTTTTTTTTTTTTTTTGTAAAGGGTGTTTGACTTTCTTTGCACGTTCACTTTGTAAACACTGGATTGGTACTTCCGCCTACATCACGTGTGAAGCCGAGCTAGTGCAAGATGAGCATTTGTGGTTAAAAAGTATATAAATTTTAATTTTTTTTAGAAAATAACCAATCGTTTCACCAGATAAGACCCTTATTCCTCGGCTGGGATCGTGTAGAGCCCATTGAAACTGCAATTTGGACCTTCACTTCATTGATCCCCACTGAAGTCCAATATATGGAGAATAATCCTGGAATGTTTTCCTCAAAAAACGTAATTTCTTTGCGACTGAAGAAAGAAAGACATGAACATCTTGGATGACAGGAAATTTTTACTCTAAAAGTGAACTAATCCTTTAAAGCGTATGTAAAAATGACAAAAAACACCATGAAAGTGTTTCATATGACTGTAATTCAAGTCTTCTGAAGCCATATAATAGTTTTGTGGAGAAATGACAAAAATGTAAGTCATTGCCGCATACTTTTATGGTGCTTTTTTTCTCATTTTGTCACCATTCACTTTTATTGAATGGAAGAGTGCAGCATGGACATTCTTCAAAATGTCTCTTTTTTGTTTTACGTAAGAAAGTGGATATGAGGGTGTATAAATGGTGGCAGAATTCCATTTTTGTGTGAATTACCCCATAGCGATTGATCCCATCTCGCCAGAGTCCCCTCATGATTGTCATTCTTTATCGTGACCCCTGCGTATCCCGAGGGGGAAATCTGTGTATTTTATCAAACCGTCATTGCTAGCGAGAATTCGAATGCGTTGAATGATAACACGGCTTCTTTGAACGTCCCTGCATGATGCATCTTTAGAATCTGATCCCATCCCACGAAGCCCCCGTCATGAAGTTCACCCCTCTTTTTTCTATTTAGAAGATGCCTCTTAGCAAAATGCCTCTATGAAACAGAAATTCCTATATTAGCTATAAAGATTATGATATTACCCTTTTGTGCTAGATTGTCTCTTGAATGTAATGGATTTTGTACCTGTATTTTTCTAATTCCAATCCAGTCTTTCTGTATGCGGTGGCTTTATATGGAGGAACTCTAGGCTGCTTCCTTACATGAATAATAATTTGTAAAAACTTCCAGTCATCCTCAAGACACAAACCCTGACCTCCGTAGTGTGCAGTGCAACTGCCACGATCATATCTGACATGGAATATCTTTCACTTTTCCGCATTTAGACCCGAAACATGCAATAGCAGCGGTCACGGATATCAGTTGCCAAACCTTTTCCGCGTTTCACCTTCTCAACTCGGTTTCGAGTCCTAATAACCTTGAATATGCACCCTGTTAACGATGAGGATTTTTCTCTGCTCTGTACAAGAATGTACGTTCATGGCTTTAGATGCAGTTGTGGCGCCGTCTTTTTAAACGCTTACCTGAGATCCTGTTCTCGATTCCTCTAAGGAGTTTATACTTGTGTGCTTGATCTGATTATTGTCACTAGTACTGTATGATGCAATGTATGGATCTGATTGTTACAGCCCAGTTGTTGATGCAGCCTTGCCTTACTGATCCCCTGCGTAGAGAGGGACCCCTTTGCCATTGCCCTTCTCACTGAGTCTTATGTCATAACACTGTCTGCTGACGCAAATGTTATTCTTTAAACACCTATTAAAGTAACATACATATGAATATAAGTTTGCTGTCTTGGCTTTGTTATCATGTTGGCTTTTCTTATAAAGTTGGCTTTCTTATCATGAAAATCACTGATAGACACATACATGGTCGGTCTAATCTCACAAGAATACCTTTCAGTCAGAAAAAGTAGGTTAGGACAATAGTTGCTTTTTTAAACATTAAACATTTAAACATTTTTAATTTTGTATTTTTTATTTATCTGATGCATTTCATTTTTTTCAGCATTAAAATGCAGATCTTTTAAAATATTTTATTCATTAAAAATAAATGATTTAGAAATACAAACGTAGTTATTATCATATGTTATTGTACATTTTGGTGGTGAAACCATAAACTTGCCAATAAAATTCTAAAAAATGTCATAGTGGTTTATTTTAAAAAATTACTTTTTAAAAAGAAATCTTAATTAAATTCTAATACTTTGTTGACTGTAAATTAATTTGGGGGCTCCAAATATTATTAATAAGTCTTATTATCATAAATTATAATGTTAATAATCATTAATACTATTGTTAATTATTTATTTATAGTCCCCAAATTTAGGTAGAATCAAGAAGGTATAGTAATTATTATTATTATTATTATTATTATTATTTTACAGCCCTAAGTGAAAAAACCCATAACACAAAAACAATTTTGTGAACAAAGGTTCTGTGGTTCACTTATTTAGGCTAGTGCAGTCAGTGATCGTGCACACCATAATATACAGGTACCGCCTTCATTTTGAATTTACATACAAGACGTGGAGGAACAAACAGTGTAAATCTAATGTAAAAACGCTGCATGCAGTGATCACAATGATGTCTTTACTGGCTGTTCAGCACCCTATTTTTACTATCTTCAGCTTCATGCTGTGTGTATGTGAGGGTAAGTAACAGATTCTTTATTAAAATAAATTTGAGGTGCTTTATTGCAACTACACAGAAGTTTCAAATTTAAAAAAAAAGTGTTTTACATCTACTGCTATTAGGTGCTATTGGTTCTCTGGAAGAACATACTACTACACACATTCATTTATTAATTTTAATAAATGTATGAAACTCATGATACTCCTATAAAAAAAAAAAATTCAGGTATTCCAAGTAATGTACCAGTCTGTATGCATATGTCTGTATATTAAATTTGAGCTGAATTACCTTTTAATTTTACTTCACAGGTGTGTTAGTTTTCAGAGCAGTTGAAGGAGAAACTGTCTATCTGCCCTGCCGCTCAATGCCTGATGACAGTAAACTAGTTTCTGTAGTGTGGACAAAACATAGCACAAATAACATGACTATTTGTAACTGGAATAATATTAATGAACGTTCCACTGGAGACTGCTTTTCTCATTTTATATTCAACCGAGAGTCTTTTACACTAAGTATAGAAAATGTTCAGACCAGTGACTCTGGTCATTACAGTTGTAAAACAACAAGATTACTTCCACCACCATCACTGGACAACAGCACACATCTAGTACTCCAAGTTGAAAGTGACTGTAACTTTTATGAATATTTATTTGAAATGTCTAATTGTTGTAGACATCATCTAAATGTCCCTATGTGCACTAGTAATGTAGTAATATTAACCAAATCACATTATGAATACCTGAGCTCATGCTGGTATTGTTCATCTCCCTCCACTGCAGCTCGTCCACATCTGTCTCTGCAGAAACTGAGCAGCAGTAATAACACCTGTATCCATCTGCTCTGCTCTGTGGAGGGTCTGAAGCCTGAGCTGGTGAACTTCACCTGGAGTCGAGCGGGTCTTAGTTTACTTCATCCGTTCACATCTAATGGCATAAACAGCAAACTGCGTCTGTGTAAACCTGACTGGAGTGAAGGAGACACAATCATTTGCTATGCCAACTACTCAAGCACGCAAACACCGTACAGCAGGAGCATCACACTTGACTTCAGTGATGAGGGTGAGTGATTTGAAAAGAAAAAAGAAGAAAATAGCTATTCATTTGGCAGGTTTCCAAACTTTATAAAGCACAAAAGGAACTGTTGAATGAAGTGTGGTGTATCTAATTATCCTTGGACTTTAATTTTACAAAAATTAAATTTAATTAAATTAAACATTAAAAAACAATTTTAAAATAAACACATAAAAATTCTAACTACATACCAACCAATCCATCAGGTCAAACTGAGATCCATCTTCCAGTTTGTGTGGTCCTCTTCGGCATCTTCATCATCAGCATCGTTTTAATCTGGATGTTGTTTTCATATTCAAATGTAAGACATACTTTCCAAAATTTGACAGTTTAAACATAAGACCTAAATATTTATTTCCATTCAGAAAAAATTAGTGTGCACTATTCCTTCACAATCTCTGGTTTCTAGGTAATTTGATCTGAATGTGAGCTGAAGTTATTAAACACATAATGCAGAGCTGACTAATCTTGTTTATTGAACCTATGGATGAGAAATGTGTCTTTATTGTTGAAACATTTCACAGTTCCTTTTAGTTTTGAACTTTTGAACATTTGCAAAACACTCATGTTTCATCCTGCAGATAAGAGTGTGACCTGCTGCCGTGGACCGTCAACATAAGAGCATCGGAAGAACATGACGTTCTCTTACTGTAACATTTTTAAAAGTACTGTCTTTTCAAAAATATTTAAATGCTTTAATGCATATGTTGAAAACATAACTCATATGGTATGATGTTTCATAAACTGCAAATAGGCCTTCTTATCGGTTGTCTAAGTAATTAGCATTGCTAAACAAATATATTATAATAATTAATTCTCTTATGAACTGATTGTATAAAACCAAACTTTTCAAATAAAATGAAAGCTGAAGGTGTCAAATGACTTGAATAAAGTCCAATAAAAAGGATAGTCTATTCAAACATGAAAATCCAGTCATCATCTGTTTTGGTGATGTAGCTTGCAGGTGGATGCATGGACACGAAGTTCATTACTCAGTAACATTACTCTGTCTATTTGTGTGCTGAAGTGTCAGATACTAAAGCGCAGCTCATAGAAGTATTCAGTCGACATGTTTTTAAAATGGATGACAAACTGCCTTTTATTTTTTACTTCAATTTATCTCCCAAATACAGGTAAGAGATTTCAATTCTGTTTATGTTGCCATTTTATTGTAAATCAAAGAAGTTTCATGTAATGTCTCAGTTGTGACTTATACTGCATAACAATTATTAACTGACTAATAATAAAGATTCCTGTGATGGACCTAATAAATGTGGTAGATTTTCTGTAATCTATTTCACAATAAATGTGATTTATTTACTGTATTATTGAAGGCAACATTGTTAGCTATCCTAAAATGTGTTTCAATCCATAGGTGCAGAGAATGTTTTCAGTGCAGCTGAAGGAGAAACTGTTCATCTGCCCTGCCACTCACCCCCTAAAGACAGTAAACATGTTTCTGTAGAGTGGACAAAACACAATACAAATAGCACAACTATTTGTAAATTAACTTTTTGTAAAAAATCATTTTTATAGCACTGGAAACTGCATTTCTCGTTTTAAAATCAACAGAGAGTTTTTACACTAAGTATAGAAAATGTTCAGCCCAGTGACTCTGGTCATTACAGCTGTAAGATAACAAGATTAATTCCACCACCATCACTGGACAACACCACATATGTGACACTCAAAGTTATCTGCAGAATCTGCAAAATGTAAATTATTTTACCAAAATAAGAGGGAGTGTACAAAATGCATGTTATTTTTTATTTAATACTGACCTGAATAAGATATTTCACGTTTACGTACAGTCCACAAGAGAAAAAATTGTTGAAGTTATAAAAATGACCCCATTCAAAAGTTAACATACACTTGATTCTTAATACTGTGTTGTTACCTGAATGATTCACAGCTGTGTTTTTTTTTTTTGTTTTGTTTTGTTTTGTGATAGTTGTTCATGAGTCTGTTGTTTGTCCTGTTACAGTTAAACTGCCCGCTTTTATTCAGAAAAATCTTTCAGGTCCCACAAATTCTTTTTTTTTTTTTTTTTTTTTTGTGTGTGTATTTGAACCCTTTCCAACAATGACTGTATAATTTTGAGATCTTTCACACCGAGAACAACTGAGGGACTCATATACAACTATTCCACAGAAGGTTCACATGCTCACTGATGCTCCAGAAGAAAACAATGCATTAAGAGCCAGGGGGTGAAAACTTTTGAACAGGGTAATTTTTATAAATTCAACTATTATTTTCTCTTGTGGACTATATGTAAACGTCTTTTATGTGAAATATCTTATTTAGGTCAGTATTAAATAAAAAATAACTTGCATTTTGTATGATCCCTCTTATTTTGGTAAAATAATTATCTTTTTGATGATTCTATAAGGTGTATGTAAACTTTTGACATCAACTGTGTGTGTGTGTGTGTGTATATGTACTGATATATATATATATAGTACATAAATATATATATAGTAAATTTGTTAAAAAAGCTAATTTATTTTACAAAAATTGCTGACAAATGTAGAATATAGTATATGGAATATACACAATATAGAATATGTCTAATACTGATGAATAAACAGCATGTAAAGTAAGGCTATTAAATAGCAGTCCCAGACTACACATTGTTATTCTTCTCGTTATTTACCTACAGCGGCTAAAGAACCGGAGACTTCTCACCCATAGGTTTACTTCCACGTTAAAGAAAATAGTGGAAATAACAAAAAGAATAACAACAGGCAGTAAACGATTAAACTGTGCACTACAAACAAGACACCAATTTGCGATATCAAGAAGCAAAGCGAGCTGTTTTGTACAGTTAAAAATAGCTGGGCACAGATGAGACCGAAGGTCAGACCCATTAAATTTACAAAGGTAGAAAAAGGTAGATAACGTCTGACAGGACAGGATATGACTGGTTTTTCTGAGGTGAGAGACTTTTTATTTTTGTAAAAAGTTACGAAAATAATGACAGAATAACGACACTGACATTAACCCTGACAACACTGCAGATACTGAATCGGGACAGCACGTTTTTTTTTTTTTTTTTTTTTTTTTTTAAACTGCATCTGACAGAAACGTCAACTGGTTTCATGCACATCTTTCAAAATAAAAGCCTCACATGAGAAAAACATTTAGAATTATGTTTTTGTTGTTGAAACACTGAACTTGAGTAGCTACAATGTACCAGTTCAGCAAAGCTGTTCAATAGACTCTAAACTATCGAAGGAAATTCAAATTATTTTAAAAAATATTTCATAAAAAATAACAAATAACTAATTAAAGGACTAACCTGAGATTTGTCTTTTCCAGAATCTGGACACAACTTGTCATTTCTGATTGTTCACATAGCCACTTCTGGCATCTTCATTATCTGCATCATTTTCATGTGGATGTTTTTCTCCAAACGTAAGACCTTCAAATGACATTCCAACATAATAATTATGTATATAAATGATGCTTTTTCATCTAGCAAAAAGAAAGTGTGTGTGATTTGTTTAGAATCTCTAGTTCAGCATGAATTTGATTTGAATGTGAACTGAATTTGGTGTCTGTAAAAGACAAGACCCTGCTCCCATGGACCATCAACATCAGAAGACGGGAGACATGCTAAACAGTAAGATCCCACATGACTATTAACTGAAAAAAAAAGGTACTTTTCTCATGATGCTTTAGATTATGCTTTCTTAGAAATGGCTGTTTTTTGTTTTCTAGAAATTTAATGTGAACTAATTTTCCTTGATGTTAAATTCAAAACACGTTTTGTTTTATGTACTCTGTATGAATTCTAAATAAAGCTTTTTAATAAAATGAAAGCTGAAAGTGTCATATGACTTGGTGCTGTAAATATGGTATCCTGCCTTATTTAAAGGGATAGTTCCCAAAAATGAACATTCTGTCATACTTTCTTCACCATAGTAATGTTGCAAAACTTAGACTCAACTTAGACTTGCAAGATTAGCTTTCTTTTGTAGAACATTAAAGAAAATATTTTGAGAAATTATAATTATTAACCATATATTAAAATACAATCACCAAAAATATCCTTCAAAAATACCTTCTTTTATTTTCCACAGAAAAAAAAAAAACTAGATACAGATTTAGAATGACATGAGGGTGAGTAAATGATGACAGAATTTATTTTTTGGGTAAATTATTCTAAGAGACCCATAAATCATCCTCATAATGAGATTCTTTTTTTTATGCTTCCAAAAATAAACAACTAAATATTTTTAATTTTAATAATTCCGTTCTCTGATTATTGTAGATAATAGTTTAGTGCTGCAAATTCATAACGATTTTGACTAAATTTGTCATTTTAATTGTCATTTTACAGAACAGATGAGTTTTTGCAGGTGAGCGTTAAAACAATAAGCAGTATCAGTCAGTAATCTAACTTTAAATTATCCCTTCTTCGGCAATAATTATAGTGGGCACCATGTTTAATTTTACAAAAATGCATCCTTGTGTAAAATTAAGCATCGTTCACTAAAAATGCGGTCACATTTACTGTTTTTCAGCGGAATTTTGTGAACCCTAGTCATTTTAATAGGAATCTGTATGATCTGGAATTTTACGCTAAATTCACTTGGTTTGAAAGTCTGTGAATCGTGCTTCGTACATTTCTACAAAAGTGACCGCAACTTAAGGCCCTCTGCAAGATTATATTTCCTCAAAGGATGGTAGATCACGATAGACGCGACACACTCAGACGCATTTTAAGTTCTTCCCGGCGATCAGGAGACATGTTCACATGTCGTTCTCTCAGACATTTGCCAAAGAAATGCAAAAATAGTCTGTAAGGGAAATTTCAGTGATGCAGAGAGCCAGGCTTTATTCCGCTGAGCTTAGCCCAGCGGATCCGTCTTCAGGCTTCAAATGTATTTTATCAGCACAACTAACTTAATTCTTCTAATCTTTTCTGATGGTTTTTCCTCTGAATTAACCTGCAGTGAGAGTGGTGTGCACAAATTTTGGCACCTTTTTAATACCTATTTTAGAAAGACAATATTTGCACCTTAAACCCATACCAAAACAACATCACGTTCTTAAAGGGACAGTTCACCCAAAAATACAATTCTGTCATTGTGCGCTCATCCTCATGTTACAGTATTTGCATGATTTCGTGGAACATGTAAAAAAAAAGGTGTTTAGAAGAATGTTCATGCTGCACTTTTAACAATTAAAGGATTAGTTCACTTTCTGATAATTGTCGTCTGAGATGTTCATATCTTTCTTTCTTCAGTCAAAAAGAAATTAAGGTTCTTGAGGAAAACTTTCTAGGATTTTTCTCTATATAGTGGAATCACTATATTCAGTGCAGCTTCAAAGGGCTCTACAAGTTCCTAGCCACGGAATGAGGGTCTTATCTAGCAAAATGAGCGGTAATTAAAAAAAAAAAAAAAACTAACCATGAATGCTTATCTTACGCGATTCACACGTAGTTAGTTCTTCGTCTGTGTACTTCGGTTCAAAAAGGTAGAGTAGGGTGAGGTAGAGTAGGTTCTCTTCCAACTTCAAAATTGTCTGACATTGCTGTTTTACTTTTTTTTTTTTGTAAAGGGTGTTTGCCTTTCTTTGCACGTTTTATTCAGAAAAATCGAATTCAGAAAATTTCCAACAATGGCTGTATGATTTTGAGATCTCGATTCACACCAAGAAGAACTAAGGGACTCGTATGCAACTTTTACAGAAGTTTCAAACGCTCACTGATGCTCCAGAAGAAATCAATGCATTAAGAGCCAGGGGGTGAAAACTTTTGAACAGCATTTGAACGGGGTAATTTTTATAAATTCAACTATTACTTTCTCTTGTGGACTATATGTAAACGTCTTTTATGTGAACTATCTTATTCAGGTCAGTACTAAATAAAAAATAACTTGCATTTTGTATGATCCCTCTTATTTTGGTAAAATAATTACCTTTTTGCTGATTCTGTAAGGTGTATGTAAACTTTTGACATCAACTGTGTGTGTGTGTGTGTATATATATATATAGATATATATAGTAAATTTGTTAACAAAGCTAATTTATTTTACAAAAATTGCTGACAATGTAGAATATAGTATATGGAATATACACAATATAGAATATGTCTAATACTGATGAATAAACAGCATGTAAGGTAAGGCTATTAAATAGCAGTCCCAGACTACACATTGTTATTCTTCTCGTTATTTACCTACAGCGGCTAAAGAACTGGAGACTTCTCACCCATAGGTTTACTTCCACGTTAAAGAAAATAGTGGAAATAACAAAAAGAATAACAACAGGCAGTAAACGATTAAGCTGTGCACTACAAACAAGACACCAATTTGCGATATCAAGAAGCAAAGCGAGCTGTTTTGTACGGTTAAAAATAGTTGGGCGCGGATGAGACCGGAAGCCAGACCTATTAAATTTACAAAGGTAGAAAAAGGTAGATAACGTCTGACAGGACAGGATATGACTGGTTTTTCTGAGGTGAGAGACTTTTTATTTTTGTAACAAGTTATGAAAATAATGACACAATAATGACACTGACATTAAGCCTAACAACATTGCAGATACTGAATCGGGACAGCACGTTTTTTTTTTTTGTTTGTTTTTTTTTTTACTTAAACTGCATCTGACAGAAACGTCAACTGGTTTCATGCACGTCTTTCAAAATAAAAGCCTCACATGAGAAAAACATTTAGAATTATGTTTTTGTTGTTGAAACACTGAACTAGAGTAGCTACAATGTACCAGTTCAGCAAAGCTGTTCAATAGACTCTAAACCATCGAAGGAAATTAAAATTATTTAAAAAAATATTTCATAAAAAATAAAAAAACTAATTAAAGGACTAACCTGAGATTTATCTTTTCCAGAATCTGGACACAACTTGTCATTTCTGATTGTTCACATAGCCACTTCTGGCATCTTCATTATCTGCATCATTTTCATCTGGATGTTTTTCTCCAAACGTAAGACCTTTAAATGACATTCCAACATAATAATTATGTATATAAATGATGCTTTTTATCTAGCAAAAAGAAAGTGTGTGTGATTTGTTTAGAATCTCTAGTTCAGCATGAATGTGATTTGAATGTGAACTGAATTTGGTGTCTGTAAAAGACAAGACCCTGCTCCCATGGACCATCAACATCAGAAGACGGGAGACATGCTAAACAATAAGATCCCACATGACTATTAACTGAAAAAAAAAGGTACTTTTCTCATGATGCTTTAGATTATGCTTTCTTAGAAACGGCTGTTTTTTGTTTTCTAGAAATTGAATGTGAACTAATTTTCCTTAATGTTAAATTCAGTTTTATGTACTCTGTATGAATTCTAAATAAAGCTTTTTATTAAAATGAAAGCTGAAAGTGTGACTTGGTGCTGTAAATATGGTATCCTGTCTCATTTAAAGGGATAGTTCCCAAAAATGAACATTCTGTCATACTTCACCATAGTAATGTTGCAAAACTTAGACTCAACTTAGACTTGCAAGATTAGCTTTCTTTTGTAGAACATTAATGAAAATATTTTGAGAAATTACAATTATTAACCATATATTAAAATACAATCATCAAAAAAATCCTTCAAAAATACCATCTTTTATTTTCCACAGAAAAAAAAAACACTAGATACAGATTTAGAATGACATGAGGGTGAGTAAATGATGACAGAACGTCTTTTTTGGGTAAATTATTCTTTTAAGAGACCCATAAATCATCCTCATAAGGAGATACTTTTTTTAATGCTTCCAAAAATAAACAACTAAA